>NC_043980.1:1180787-1245787 GCF_902150065.1 Myripristis murdjan | reverse complement strand
ACCTAACCCGCTCTGGACCAGGTTGTGTTCAGAGTTTCGGCTTAAAATCGTGTTTTTCTCCTGTTTGCTTCAGGTGATGCGTCTGTTAACCCTTTAAATGTGACACTGAACATCATCCACAAAACAGCAGATTAATAATCCACAGCAGCTCCGTCCCACTCTGAGTCAGATTATGATGCTCGCTGCTTACTGGCTGCCAAGTTCGTCTGACGCTGCTGGAACCACATCGAGTAAAACACCAGGTTTATCACACACAGGCCTGATATTATATCAAAGCATCCCTCATTCCAGGACAGGGGCGGCTCTTCACTTTAATGTTTCATTAACAGAAATAAAGTGGAGGAGAACAGTTTCCTGCCCACGTTCCTCTCTGGCCTCATCTGCGACCTCAGTAATAATTTTTTGTCCTCCTCACGGCTCTCCATGGTGACAGTCTGTTCCTCCTGAGTGAAGTGGGCGGCAGAAGAAGAGTCACATGACCAAACAGGGCTTTTAATGTGAAGGCGCTCCGAGCTCAGAGCTGCTGTCCTGACAGCAGCGAGCTCTGCCTGGAGCTGCAGGCCGGCTCGGCTGCACTCACACGCATTCAGCACAGTGCTGCTTTACTGTCATCATCATCATCATCATCATCATCATCATCATCATCATTGTTATTGTTAGTGGTAGCAGTAGTCTTATTGGTATTATTTTCCTTCTTCAGAAATGTTTGCATAAATTCCTGTGAGATGGTGAATGGTAGAGACATGAAATTTTGCACACTGGCTGGAAGTTGCGTGCAAATGCTGCCCAACAAATGTAACCCCAATCGGCCTGATGGAGGCGCTATGATTAAAGGTCAAAATTTTGAACTTTAAAAATTCATAACTCCTATGCTGCCATATTAGATTTTATTCTTATTTAGATTTTGAATTTTCTGGAAAACACATTTTTGACGTCTCCATGTTGGCTGTGGATCCTTAGTGGACCCTGATCAGAAGCTGCAGGAGGCTTGTTGATATCTTATTTAGTTTTCAAGATACTGACCAATGAACTTCAGAAGGGGGCGTGGCTTAGCACATAAATGGACTGTAATTTACAACTGTTGGCCAATCAACTGGCAGGATCTGTCAACATCAGCACCTGAAACAGACCCAGTTTCATTCAGATCCACCACTAGGGGGCGCTACAAGTGCAAATAATAAGCGTGGAGTAACACAAATGGGACTAGTTGTTTGTCCAGTCGTGACAAACTGTCAGGTGTGTCCACATGAGCAGCTTTACATTAAAAAAGTATGAACTTGATCTTAGTCACCCTGTCTGTTTGAGACAGGGGCGGAGCTACCAGGGTGGCCTGGGCTGGCAGCTGCCACCCTAACAGCAAAAATTACCATAAATATTACTTAAATATTGATCTGTAGTAAATAATAGCAATGCTGTAAATTTTTACAGTTACAGTGTCAAACAACAAAATTACAAAAAAAAAAAAAAAAAAAAAAAAATCACCTGAAAATCTGAAAAAATTACATGAAACCTAATCAAGTGAATTTGCAGGGGGAAAAAAATGAAATTAGCAAATAACCAATAGTATTATTATATAATAATAATAATAATAATAATAATAACAACCGCAGAACATTAGTTTAAAAAAACATAAATTAGATGTCTAATAATTAAAATGATATATTTCAGGTTCAGATCACTGCTGCTGCATATACACAGACAAACTTAAGAAAATTTATAAAGTATTGATGTTTAAAGAAATTCATACTAAATGAAAAGCTAATTAATGGATTTGCAACTAAACCAGGATTTCCGTCCCGTTGCAGCCCCACCTGGAGGCCGGAGGCGGCCTTCGGGCGGGAGATGTGGTGGAACGGGGACGTGCCTGTCCAACCTCAGCAATCAATCAAATCCTTTATTTAACCAGATAAGCATCACTGAGATTTAAAAACTCTTTTTCAAGAGCGATCTGGCCAAGCAAGGCAGCAAAAGACAGAGTTACAACACTAAAAACATCCCAACAGGCAAAAAAACATAACATTCACAACAAGGTTCAGATTATAGGCAAGTTATCACAGAGAACTGGTGTCATAGTATTTTATAAATAGTTTTAAATTCTCCTAACGTAACTACTCCTGGCAATTTGAGGTCCTTTTGGACCCGCATGACTAAAAGCACTTTTTCCTAATTCGGTTCGCACTCTGGGGACAACCAGCTGCAGGGCATCTTGGGATCGAAGGGCATGCTGGTCCTGCTTGATGCACAAAAACACGCTTAAGTAAGAGGGTACCAGCCCGATCACAGCTTTGTGCAAGAGAGAGAGCCATCGCGTGAATCTGCGTGTGGGAAGAGACGGGCAGTTTGCAGTAGCATAAAGAGGGCAATGATGCACTCGACTGCCACATCTGGTAACAAAGCGTAACGCAAGCGTTAGGCTAACCCTAACCGTAACCACGGCGTTTTGTAAAACTGAACCACGCCCCCCTGAGGACACTGTGGAGTGTGTAAGATAACTGCACCCGACCCAAACCCAAACATTACTTATAAATTTTGTCCGATCCTGATGGGCTCAGGTCGGGAATCCACACTCTGCGCGTGTGGGGGCCGTGAGATTGGTGTAGCGCCCTCTTGTGGTTGCCATGTGTGTTGCTGTTTAGTTGCTTTGTGGCTCGGGGGCCAAGCGTTTGTCTCCGCCTCCCTGTGGAGAGCGACCTGCATCACAACTCACCTGATGATGTCATCGTTGTGCCCCAGGTAAAACTTCTGGGTGTGTTCTCGGGTGTTGTAGACCACGCCCACCCCGGCCACGAAGTACACGATCTCCTTGCCGGCGGTGTAGTACAGGTTGTTGCGGCACTGGTGGCCTCGGTAGCCGTGGATCCACTCCAGCCGCAGCTGGCAGCGAGGCGCCGTCTTGTCCGACATGTGAGCCACGTCAGGACGTCCCGCCCAGATCACATCAGAGGGTCACGGCCCGGCTGCAGGCGGCGTCTCAGAGAGAGCAGGAAGTGATGCTGCAGCCGAGCACAGCGTCCCATCCCCGCCGACGCTGCACGCTGGAGCTCCTCGCCGTTCTCCAAACAGGAAGTGACTGATCCAACAATGAAATTCAGCACTGCGTCCTCCAGCCCACACACACACACACACACACACACACACACACACGCACTAAGAAGACACTTCAAGTGGTTTGTGGGCAGGCTGCAGTTCCCTTCTGCTAACACTCGAGGGCGCCAGCGTGCAAAGTTTTGCTTTGCAGCTTTAATTCTGATTTTTTTTTTTCCACCTTTATGAAGAGCAGCTGAACTCAAAGCTCACCAGACACTTAGGCTATAATAATAATAATAATATATATATTTTTTTTTATCATAAACACTAACCTGTTCAGACGAGATCTATCTGCATGTACCAACATACAAAATATATTTTCTTATAAATAAATATTTAAATTTAAATAAATTACAAACAATTGATTAATTCTACTATAAATATTTACATTTAAATAAATACTTTTAAAGTGAAATATGTTTGCCCTGGCTGCAGAGGGACAGGCTGGAAGCGGAAGGCCATGGAAGGAGGCTGATTGGCAATCAATAGCATTTGTGGGAGCGGATCTACAGCAGTCCTGGGGTGAAATCCACAAGGCTAATTACAGACGAATATCACAGCCAGTCGCGACTGAAACAGGCGAATATCACAGAGCAGAATGTGCCGTGAGTGAGAATAAGGTCAGTGCGGGTCCACGGACGCTGTGAGGGACCGGAGGAAAAATAAAAAGCAGTAAAAAGCCCGCTGAGGTCAGAGCGGAGGACTGGAGGGTCCCGCTCACAGGAGATGACCTGCGGGAGTGTTCTCATGAGGATGATGCAGCGGCGGAGGAGCAGCTCCAGGTGAGGCTGGACCGGGGCCGGTTCCGGTTCTACCGGTGCAGGTGGACCGAGCGGCTCCACATGATGACATGAAAACCTCCGGATGAGCGGAATCACTCAAATCCCTGCGCGGCTCTTCCTGCCGGGGACGCGCACCGGCCGCTCCGTGCGCGTCTCCCAGGGAAGCAGCAGATTATAGCGCCGATTTATCCCCGTCAACCTGCATCAACCCGCTCCGGAACCAGGACCCGGACAGGACCGGACGGGACCGGACCGGACACGACGGGACGGGACAGGACAGGACCGGGCCGGGGCGCGGCGCGTGAGGACAGGCGGCCGCGCGAACGCTAACAAAATAGAAAATATGGAAAGTCGGGATATTACGGATCCCAGCCCCCCGTCCCGAGTCAAGCCGGCCGCAACGGGATCTGACACTTCCGGTTACAGCCTTCAAAATAAAATCCCTCGACGGGGGCATCTCACTCAGTGCAGCGGACAGTGGCGGATACAGAACATGGCTAATGGGTGGGCCTAAAAAATTCTGGATGGGCCTGTTATTTCATTTTGTTTATTTTTTTAGATAGACATGTATAAAATGATATGATGAAAGAAAAAAAAACTCTCGGTAAACGAGCCGAGAGGTTGTAAACGAGCATAAAATACACGTTGGAAAAAGGACATTAAAACATTTATTTATTTAGTTAGTTATTTTTTGGACTTGAATCTGATAGGGTGGGCAAGCTGTCAATCTGGGTGGGCCTACGCCCATCCAGGCCCACCCGTAGATCCGCCTCAGGCAGCGGAGCAGATGATTTTTTTTTATTTATTTTTTTTTAACATTTATTAAAACAGCTTCTTTGACAATGAGATCTCACACATCTTAACACACACATCGTCACACACACACGCACACACACACAGCAGAGTCAAATCACCTGCTAAAACTCATCTCTCATAGACAGACACGGCGCCCCGCACACGCTTATCACGCACTGCGCATAGGGCACCAAGTGCCTGGGGGGGCACCAAAAAAAAAAAAACAAAAAAAACAAGCTCGTGAAAAATCATCATAATAATAGTAATCATAATAATGATATATTTAAAATTGTGTAAAGTGTGTAAAACATGTTAATAGATACAAGCAATACAAAAATAACATAGGCTTATTTGCTCGAGAAAAACATGAATCTCCTGTGCGGCCCTCTCCCCAGTCCACCTTTGGTGCCCCCCTCCCCCCTCCCCTAGTAGTTTGCTCCATTACGCTTCAATCGCAAGTTTGGCAGACCTTTATTTTTGGACATGTCATCGAAAAGGCAGCAAGAGTCGGGGGCGGAAAAGAGGAAAAGAAAGAAACAATGAGATGATGCTCGCGCGTCACTTGCAGGTAAGACAATAACAAATGTTAATTTTGTTACTTTTAGCCCTAGTATGCATGTCTATGCTCGTGCCAGATAATACTACCGTCAACAACCTTTGTAACGTTAGCTCCCACTAGCCATGTTCAGATGTAAGTGTTACGTTTCAAATAATTGATGCTGGGCTAGCTAGTTATTTTTAGTTGTGTATATGGATATGGATCTGGAGTTGAGATGTCTGTATTTGGCGTTTGTTATGTTCTATGAACCAACGAGTATGTGATTGTGTAGTGAAAAACAAAAATAATGAGTTGATGAATGGAAAACGGGTCTTGGTAACCTGAACTTTGATGTGATATGCCAAATTAGACAGGTGATTGATTATCAGCCCTCTTACACCGGCGATGTCTGCGCCGACAGGATTCGGCATGCCGACGTTACATAACGGTGTCTCCGTGACCGTTTAAGATATTCAGAAACTTTAAAAAACATCTGAAACCGGAGCTTTGCGCCTATATAGAGTGCCATTACGGTAGCATGTAGGACTACTGACACTTCGACCGTCCAATCACAGAAGATTCCCAGTTTGTAATGTGAGCTTGGCACTACCGTAAATCCTGAACCAATTGTGCTATCGAAAAAATTACGACGGTTTCCAAAAGCAGAGAGCCGGAGCTTTCCGATGGAGTGCGGATACACCAGTCATTACGGTGACCGCCTGGCCGGCAGCTCACACAACATTTTCGTGAGGTTCATAGGCCAAGAGCGACATCTGCTGGTGAAACTGTAATTTGAAAAAAACAATATTAAAGTTGTGTAGATTTCCCCTCTTCATATTCATAGTTTTCAAACTATGTACAGAATTTTTATATTGTGCCCCATTAATCCTTGTCTATAAAGGTAAAATAATACATTTTTCATGTACCAGTGTTTTAAATATAGGCCTACATAATACTATAATTAATTTTGAAATATTTTTGTACCATGGTTCAAAACTGTATTTCACTGTAGAATCCCTGAGTATTTTGTCTTGTATTTGTGATTACAGGCTCAATGCTTCGATATGTGCAAGGAGGAACACAAAGCCAAGTGGAAGATCCAGATGATCAACCATCTACAAGCAGACATCAACCATCCACAAGCAGACGTCAATCACCAACCAGTTCCTTATTCAAGGATACTTAGTACTGTTTTTACAGTTTTGACAGATCTTTATTTAATAGTGGAGTCATTTATTTTTTATTTTAAATTATTTTATTTTATTTATTTATTCAAGTGTTTGGTGCCATATTTAGTTAGTGTTTAGTCAGTGTGTTATAAAAAAGTATTATTATTATTTATCTCTTATTTTTTCCAACAGTTTTTGAAACATAAATGTTGAAAAATTATTTTGTAAAATAAAGAGAAACGCAATGACAAATACTGAATTATTGTTCATTTCTGGTGGCGGTGGCGGTGGCGGCGGCGGCGGCGGCGGCGTGGGGGGGGGCACCACAAAGCATTTGTGCTTAGGGCACCCAAATGGCTAGCGCCGGCCCTGCTCATAGAGCTGCCTTCATGTGACGTCGTCTTGTAATTGTCTTTATATTTTCTCTCATTTTATTGACTGATGTATTTACTTACTCATTTACTTTTACGCGTATATACATATACATGTTTTAACCATAGCTTGTTTTTATCTTAATTTTGTTTTGATCTTGTTTGGCTTTCTGATTATTCTGCTTTGCTGTGTCAGCTCTGTTTATAAAGGCAGCCAATCAATCAATCAATCAATAAAGTGACAATACAAAAACACGAGACAGGTTGTGGAGTGTGTTTTCCTGGTGAGGTGAGATATAACAGAACACTGTCTTTCTAAATAAAAGTCCCTCAGAGTCTCGAGGTTTTATTTTTTAAGATTTATGTTTTAGCTGGGCATTTACCGAGGGGCTATTATATTGGAAAAAAAAAAAAAATACAACAATAAAACAATAATATTTTTAAGGGTTACGTTGTGAATTGTGACTGTGAATCTCATCAACTGACCGAATCAAATAAAGATTTAAACACAGCTGCCTCTGTTGCACAGTGTCTTTTCCAAGGCTCATATTTCATGTACATGCAGATAAGATAATATAAGATAAGATAAGACCTTCATGTCAGAAAAAAAGGAAATACAAGAGAAACTGTCTGTCATCAAACTGAATCCACAGCCGAACAAATCAGACTCAGCCTCTTTACTGTTCAGACCTGAAGAGTGTGTGTGTGTGTGTGTGTGTGTGTGTGTGTGTGTGTGTGTGAGAGAGAGAGAGAGAGAGAGAGAGAGAGAGAGAGAGAGAGAGAGAGAGAGAGAGAGAGAAATCTGATCCAGCATCACATTTTGATTTTGATTTTTATATTTTTATATGGTTTTCTTGTCATTTTAAAAATATTTCGTTGTAATTTTTGTTGATTTTTCTTACTTTTTTTTTTTTTTTTTTTTTAATTTCTTGCTCATTTTCAGGTCATGTCTTGCTTCCATTTGCTCATCGTCTTTTCGTGAATTAGCAGGGAAAAAGTGAAATTAGCAAATTATCATAAATCAGTCAGTCAGTCAGTCAGTCAATCAGCTCGAGCTGAGGAACACCTTGTAAAGGTTTCTGATGGTTAAAGTTTGAATTTGAAGGTGAGCTCCGTGACGCTCGCGCCGCGCTGCGCCGCATTTAATTGTGAAGGCAGAGCGTCCTGCTTCCGGTCTCGTGCTCGGTCCCTTGACGCTCCTTCCTCCTGATTGGTAAATCCTCTTACGCTGCTGACGTAGCGGCGCGGCGCGCGGCGGCCCGATCCGCGCGCAGCTGCTTCCTGAAACGCGGCTTCCGTCCGTCCGCAGCGCGCGCCCGGCCCTCTGCTTGGTTACGGCGACGCTTGCAGTGCATGATGGGAGATGTAGTGTTCGGCTGAGCGGCCGCGCGACAGACGCACACCGACCTCTGGCTCGTAGCGCGCACGTGTTTCTTTTTAATTTAGATAAGATAAGATGTTTATTTTTATTTTGATAAGATATTTCTTTTTAATTAGATAAAATAAGTGTTTCTTTTTATTTAGATAAGGTAAGATAAGATAAAATAAAAGAAGATAATCTTATCTTCCGAGCCGGCTCGCGGGTCTGCAGGTGAGCCAGGTAACTTTACTTCCTGTCCCTGAAGGTGTTCTGAGCAGTGGTTTGTTATCAGATGACGTCACAGATTATTTTCCTAAGGCAGAGAGGTCAGACATGCAAATCTGGCCCATGAGCACTTCTCATCCGGCCACCAAGACGTTAAAAACAAGTCAACATATTTATAAAATCAACAGAAAATACACTGAAACATTTGCATCCTGTTAATGTGAACTGTGTGTAATTAGTGTGTTTGCTGCCTGTCTCTTCTGCTTGATCTAATTCTACGTTCGGTGTTATTTTCATGAGCCGACATGCAGCTGCTCACTGATTGGTCGGCTACAAACTGATTGATTTAGAATAATAAATCCGAAAGCAGCTTAAAATATCCAGGTGTTCACTTGGGTCATACTGCCGTCCCGGACCAGCGCCGCTCCCTGAGCCCTTTCATTTTAATAGTTATGAACATGTTTACAGTAAAAGCATCGTCTGCTAGATTATTTTGTTGATTTCTGTTCACTTTACCCCCCTCTGTGCTGTCTTTTCAGATTAAAAGCCTTAGAGGAGTAAAAACAGGTTCAAACTGGTGTGAGGTCAGCAGCAGCAGGTAAAACTGATAAAACAGAGGACAGGTGTGTTTGACTGCTTTATCAATCGGTGTACAATTGATAAAGCATTGATGATAGTCAACATTATGGGTGGCGCCGAGGGGCCCCTAGATCAAATTCTGCCTCGGGCCCCATGGAGGCTGGAGCCGGCCCCGGTGTGGAGGAAGTCCCTGATCAATACACATCGATCGATACCTGATCGGTAGGAGGAGCAGCACCAGAGTGTTCGAGCAGCTGTCACATGCATGCATGTAAACGAAAAAGAAAAAAGAAAATGAATCCATCAGATGCCTTTGTTTGATTTATATAAAATAATAAAATAATTGTCTGTTTCAGTTTAGTTTCCATTTTGAACAAAAAGTTGACTTTTAGTTGAGTTTTTATTAGTTTGACTTTATTTTTTTCCATATTGATATGAAATGGGGGTTTTATTCCAACACAAACACACACTCGACCAAACTGACAGACTCAAACTACACACATTTTCTGTCGTTGTATTTTATTTGAGTTTTTGTAAGAACACAATATCTTTTCAGTTTGTTTTTTTTTTCCAGGTCCAGGTTTTTATTTCTTTTTTTCAGATCTATTTGTGGGGTTTAGTTTTAATTCAGCAGAGTGACCTCGTTTGAGTGGAGCCTCCCTTTAAGTGGCAGCGGCTCTTTAATCCTGAACATATGGAGGGTCCAGATGGAGAGCCGGGGCCGAGGGCCGGGGCCGGGTTCGAGGTCGGGTTCAGATTCAAAGTCGGGGTCTGGGTCTGGGCCGGAGGTCAGGGGTCAGGGGTCAGGGGTCAGAGTGCCATCATAACTAATCCAGGATGCAGATAACTGATATTTAGGTCTGATTATTCATTTGTAGTGAATCAGGAAATTGCAGCGTCAAAATTTTTGAGTTTTAGAGACACAAACACAAACCTTTTCTTGAATTAAGGAGTGTGTATAAATATATATAATATCCTTTTATGTTTTATCTTATTTTATTTTATTGTACTTGCACAGTGCTGGAGTTGTTGCCATCGCTTTTCACTGCTGCTGTACATTCATGCAAGTGACGAATAAAAATCTTGAATCTTGAAGAGATGTTTCTTTTCATTGTGGAGAAGTTAGAAGTGAAGAGGCACATGTACAGTAATTTTTTTTTTTTTTTTTTGGCCAGTTTCCAGGTGAATATCTTCCTCCTGCAGGACAGATGCAAGCCAAACTGAACACCTGGAGAGAAAGTCATGACACAAAGACGAGGGCAGCCGCTTTAAAGTTTAAAAGCCTTTAATGACATCGCACATATTTAACAGAGAGAGAGAGAGACAGAGAGAGAGAGACAGAGAGAGAGAGAGACAGAGTCTACAGGTGCAGGTCATACATAGGAAGCTGCTCTAACTTCTGAATATATTTGTGGCCCCGAAAGATGCCGACATGGCAGAGTTTGTTCATTCCTAGTTGGGTAAGTCTGATTGTGCAGAGAGGCTTCAGGTCCAGTAGGAGGCGACAGATCACACCATGTATCAAAGAGCAAAAAAATCTCAGCGCGAGGCGGTGCAACAGGCGACAAGCAAGCGACCGGGTTTTCCAGGATACTCCTTTTTTTTTTTTTTGTACTTTTTTCTCTTTTTTTCGCAGTAAATGCTTTTTACCATTTAACATCGATGCTTTGAAGTGTTTATTATACATATTGATTTTATAATCTGTACTAGAATTATTCCAAACATATATTATAGTGAAACTCAGAAAGAAACAACAAATGCAAAAACAAAAAAAAAGTCAAAATAAACTCTGGTCCATCTTAACACTGGGAAACAATAATAATAAAAATCATTATGATAAAAAAAAAAACAAACAAACACATCCTTCATATTTTGTGAATTTCTGGGCTTTGTTTGTGCCCGGCGGAGCATGCAGGCGGGAACGTGGCGGTTTATATTTTGTCCCCTCCCTCCGACACGATTGGTTGTTTACAGTCAACCAAACAGGAAGTGGCTGCTGAGTGCAGACGCCAAAATAAAACGCACAGTTGGTCCGATTTGTGGCGACGGGCCGTCCGGTCAGACGCCTGCACAAAAAACTGAGGAGGAATTCAAAAACTCAGAGCTGATTTTGGCTGAACGTCAAACATAAAAATGTAAAAAGACAAACAAAAACAAACAGATAAAAAAAAGAGACGCTGAAAAGAAGGAGTGCGTGGTCCCTGCTGACATCATCAGACGCCGACGAGACGGAGCGACACCGACGCCGCCGTTAGCTTCATTTTGACGTTGTTGTTGTTGTTTTTTTTTTTTTCTCCGTCCGGCTGAAGTCTGCTGGACCCGGAGCGTCAGGCCCGGCGTGGTCGGAGCGACGCCGGCTCACCGAGGCCCAAACAGAACCAAACCAAACCAAACCAAACACATTTGAACTTGAAAAAATAAAAAAAATACTGCACTGAGACTGAACAGCAGGCCCGAGCGCCGCGCCTCGCTTTGGTGAAGCCTTTCAAACGTTCTCACAGGAAGTTCCTCAGCCGCCGCCGCCCGCTCCCTGTCCAGCAGCAGTGATGTCACTTCCTGCTTTTCTGTCTGCTGCCGCCCTTTAAACGTTTGTTTCTCTGCGTTCTGGACTCGCTTTTCCACCAAGTCCGTGTTCTCTGAGCCGCTGATCCGCAAGCACATTAGAAAATGACATTATTTTGTCTCTTGAGATGTTCACATGGATGTCGATTTTTTTGAAAACACAACTTTTTTATCCGTTTTCAAAAACAAAACAAAACAAAAACAACCCCTCCATCCACATGGAGCCTTTTCCAAACCGTCCCGACTCACAGATGTGCCTACGTCTCTCCAGATGTTGCATTTTTGTTTGACCAAAAACGGCGTTTTCATGTGGACAGACGGTCCAAACGGACAGAAGTTGTGTTTTCAAAAAGAAAAAAAGAAAAAGGCCGGACTGCGGGGCGAGCCGTGTGGGCGGAGCGCGGTGCCACCTCGAATTCACTCACCCAGTTGACCAATCAGCAGTCAGTATGCTGCTCGGCCAATGAAATAAGAGCTTGTAATTTTAAAAGCGGAGCTGCTAGCTGTGTGCGACTGCCCGTGAACCCACGCCATGTTTGCAACTCTGTAACAGAACAAATATTTCAACAAAATGGCGGATGCTGTTTATGCGGCTTTTCTGTCGAACTGCCGCAATCACGGGCCGTGACGTAACCATGGCGACGGCTGCAAGGCAGATTTGCCAGAGTTTTCCTGCGGCGAGGCGAGGGAGGAGGGCGAGTCATGAATCTGAGGCTAAATATGAAACGTAGCGAGGGAGCGTGTCTGGATTCGTGCAGCTGAGGGTTTTTTTTTTTTTTTCACCGACGGTTTCAAACGCTTCACCAAAGCGAGCGGCGCTCCTCTACTGCTTCTTCTTGCTGAACAGGCTGAAGCGCTTCTCCTTGTCCTTCTCCTTGTCCTTCTCCCTCTTGCCGGGGCTCGACTCGGCGGTGAGCGTCACGGCGGCTGGCAGCGTCTGCGCCCGGCTGGAGGCCGGCGTGCTCGGGTTGCTGCCCTGCGACTCGGACGAGCCGGCGTTCAGGATGGCCTGGATCCAGGTGCTCATCTCCTCCTGCAGGGGGCGACACACAGTGACTCAGCGGTTTTCAAATATTTTCCTATCCCGGACCTGTGAGGCGACTTTCACCAGGTCACAGACCGGGAGCCGTTTTGCCAAAGAAATCTGATCCAGCCTCACTGAGCTGATGGTTTGTTTTGTTTTTAGTTAGTTTTGCTAATTTTCTGGTCCTTTTCATGCATTTTCATTCATTTTCAAATGAATGTTCCAGTATTTTTTGGCTAATCAGGATCAGAAATACTTTATTGATCCCTGTGGGGAAACCGGGTCAGCTGCTCAAATTCTCAAGAGAAGAATTCAATTATATCAATTACAAATTTGTGAGAAAAAGTATGTGCATTATGTATAAAGCTGTATCGAAACTATGTACATTAAGTCTAAATATGTTAGAACAATATTATAACAACAATAATTTGCTCATTTCAATTTTTTTTCCCAACAAATTTGCTTGATTTGGTTCAACAAACCTGGGAAAACGGCGTTCAGTGGTGACGGTCGTAAATAAGCTCAGGATGAGCTGTGATTGGTTTGTCCTATCTAACAGATCAGGTGCTGTGTCTTGTCAAAGCACAGTAATTATTACTAGAACAGTGTAATTATTACAAACGATGGATTTAAACATCAGATCAGGGACACTGGGTCAGATTTCTTGTAAGGAAATATGTTGATATCAGGGTCCTGACAGCAAAATGACTTCCAGCGGGTCTGCAGTCAGTTTGGGTCCAGAACACGAAAACATTTGAAAACTGTAGATGACTTTTCATCGTGTGGAGTACCACAAGGCTCGATCCTGGGCCCACAACTGTTGATTCTGTGCATGATAGCAGCTTCCACCCCCACCCCAAGTGTCTTGGGGTGGGGGATGGAGTTTTATATTTATATCTAATCAACAAGCAGTTCATTTATCATGTAGATTTTTGCTAAACTGTAAAACCGCTGGATTGTATTTTATTATATTGGTTTGTTTAAGTTTTGCAAATGTATTGTTGATTTGAAATTTTCCCATAGCGCCTCTGCAAGTGAGAATCTGGGTGGCTGCTTATCATCGATTATCGGTGACCACATTGTTAAAATCTAAATAAACCCTGTGTGGACGTCGCGCTGCGTCTTGAAACATGACTTCACACACATTCTGCCAAAACCAAACAACAAACCGAATCAAGCCAATCGCAGCAGAACGAGGCGCTCTGCTCTCGGCTGAGACAGAAACAGACTCACTTCATCTTTGGCTTGGAAGAGATACTCGTTTCCGTCGGTGACTCTGGAACAAGAAGAAGAAAACATTTCAAATCATGACTTGTTTAATTAGGTTTTGCTGATGAACCTGGTGTTTACCTGGTACCTGGTAACCCTGCAGCTGAACAACTCCTTCCACAATTTTATGAAAAAAAAAGTCCTAACCTTAATTTCAATTTAATTTTCAGCTTGTTATTTAATTGCAATGTTTTTGTAAATAAAATTTTTAAAATAAATATTAATATCTGAGTTTGTTTTCACATTTCAGAAGAACAAAATGTTTAATGACAAATAAAGCATTGAGTCAGAGTGCTGAATTGAATGTTTGACTCAAATCATCAAAATGAATCGATCGTCATGGTAACGCTGTGACGACGACCTCCGTATGCCTTCTGGTTTCGTTTGCCTTCTGCGTCGTCCGTAAAAAGTAAACAGGTAAATAAATAAACGGCGTAACCATAAAACGGAGACGGCGCTCACCTGAGTTTGAAGACGTGCTTCCTCTTCTTGTAGTCGGACGCCACGTCGCACACGGCGTCCTTCAGGCTGATGGGCAGCTCGTTGTGGTAGGGGACGCCCTGTCCCGCCGCCTTGCTGTCCTTGTAGAAGCCCATCTCCTGGTTGTTGATCACGCAGTAGACGTTGTGCCACGACCTGCGGGCAGAGGGCAGAGGGGGCGGGTCAACACGCTGCACCCCGATCAGCATCCACCAATCAGCTGTCCCGGCCGGGATCAATATTCAGAATTTTTCAATAGTCAGTATGGTAGTTTTGACTGACATGACAGCCTCTATTTAAAAACCAGCCAGACTCCGCCTCTTCATCTGAAAGACACCAGAACAGAGGCGAGTGGGCGGGGCCTCGTTTCATTTCCCTGCTCAGTGGATTTGTCTTTAATTTAGTTTGACAGAAAGACAGAAACTGACTGAGCTGCCTGAAGGAGCTCACTCAGTGAAGTTTCTCTGGATTTAAATGCTTGTGAAACCTTTCGATTCACCATTTTCACAGTGACACTGATTGGCCTGAGAGTCACAGGTTAACTGTGTGATAATAATAATAACAATAATAATAATAATAATAATAATAATAACAATGATAATAATGATCCTTATTCATAGAGCACTTTTCAAAATCAGCATTACAAAGTGCTTAACAGAAGCCGCAAAATAAAATAATAAAAAAAAAAATAGTATAAAAAGTATAAAAACTGATAAAAGACAATAAAAGACTGTTCAGAGAAAATTAAAACTCAGTAACATCAGTGCATCACGAGCTCCACCTCCTCCTGTTTCAACATCAGGAAACACATTTTCTCTTGACTCTCCTCAGCTCAGGAGGGAAACTGGTTCCCTGGGAGTGACAGGTCTTGCGACCGCTACAGGATCTTTGGGTCGTACCTGCTGGACGCCTTCTTGTTGTGCCCCTCCCACTCGTGCTTGCGGTGCAGCGAGCCCTCCAGCTGCGACGAGCCCGACGTCTCCTGGTTCTTGGAGGGCAGCGTGGACGCCTGGCTGACCTTGGTCCTCCGGCCGGAGCCCGGCGAGGGGGCGGGGCTCGGCTCCTTGGAGCTGCGCTCTGCCACGCCGTTCACCAGCTCGCCGCCGTCCACGCCGTCCTGCTCACGCACGAGGACAAAAACAAAACAGGATTACAAAAACAGCAAATAAAATCAACGGGCTGCGTGCTGTTCAGTGATGTGGGGGAAAGCAGAAACAGTCATCGGCGATTATTTGGACTATTAATGAAGCGAATGAATGAATTTGAGTGAATCTGAGGTAAAGACCCAGAGACTGTCTGATGTCTGCTTCACTGTCCTCCTGTCCTCCGGTCACATCTTTAAATAAACACTTTGTGTCTGCTGGTCAGACTGAGGAACACGCCTGAACCATCACTGCAGGTTTCACACTGTAAACACCAAAACAGTGAAAATAATCCATATTTGAATCCCTGGCTGTGGGCGTGGTCTGTGGTGAAGTGGGCGTGGTCTGTGCAGAGGGGCGTGGCCTGTGTATAGGGGGCGTGGCTGACGAGGTGAGACTAGCAGACAGGTGTGTTTCGTGTGTTTGGCAGCAGGTGCTACTGACCCGAGGAGAGTCCTGATCTGACGGAAGTCCATTCTGCACGACGGCCTCCCTGCAGAGACACACACACACACACACACACACACACACCTGAGTCACCTGACACACACCTGAGTCACCTGACTCTCGGAGTGGGAGGAGTCAATGTGGACTGGATAGGTATTTACACCACCATACAGTATATGTATATTTTCAGCACTGTGTGATGATGTCATCAGAGTGTGATGACATCATCAGAGCGTGATGATGTCATCTCTCACCTCTGTAGCTCCTCCTCCTGAACAGCCACCGGCTCTGGAGACGGAGGCTTCCTCCTCCTCTCCTCCTCCTCCTGCTGCCTCCTCACCTCCAGCAGCTCCAGCTGACACACAGACAGGCAGAGAGAGAGACAGGCAGAGAGACAGAGAGAGAGACAGGCAGAGAGAGAGACAGACAGAGAGAGAGACAGACAGGCAGACAGACAGACAGGCAGACAGGTAGGTAGTTAGACTGGTGTTTCAGGGCAGATTATTACAAGAAATCTCCAGAGTGAATGACATAAAAAACACTTGTTGTCATGGTAACGCTGACAGGTTCTGATTGGCAGGTTCACCCTGAGCAGCTGCAGCTCAGGTGAGCTCCTCGCTGACATCACATCAGGTGTGTGAGGTGTGTGAGGTGTGTGTGAGGTGTGTGAGGTGTGTGAGGTGTGTGTGAGGTGTGTGTGAGGTGTGTGAGGTGTGTGTGAGGTGTGTGAGGTGTGTGTGAGGTGTGTGAGGTGTGTGAGGTGTGTGTGAGGTGTGTGAGGTGTGTGAGGTGTGTGAGGTGTGTGAGGTGTGTGTGAGGTGCTCTCACTGTGGTCAGCCTCTCCAGAGCAGAGAAGCGCTCCTCCCAGGTGTGTGTGAGGTGTGTGTGAGGTGTGTGAGGTGTGTGTGAGGTGCCTCAGGTGTGTGTCTCACCGTGGTCAGCCTCTCGAGCGCAGAGAAGCGCTCCTCCCAGGTGTGTGTGAGGTGTGAGGTGTGTGAGGTGTGTGTGAGGTGTGTGAGGTGTGTGAGGTGTGTGTGTGGTGTGTCTCACCGTGGTCAGCCTCTCCAGCGCAGAGAAGCGCTCCTCCCAGGTGGCGGCGGACTTCTCGAAGGCCTCGTGTCGTTTGATGAGCTTCTCCACCTCGTCCACGCTCTGCCCCATCTCCCTGCTGGACAGGTACGGCTCCTGGCCCAAGAGCCACGCCTCGGCCACGCCCGCGTCCCGGGAGAACTGGTGCACCTCCAGGACTGAGAGAGAGAGAGACGGGGGGGAGAGAGACAGGGAGGGAGAGAGAGAGACAGGGGGGGAGAGAGAGAGAGAGAGAGAGAGAGGGAGAGAGACAGACAGACAGGGAGAGAGACAGAGACAGGGAGAGAGACAGAGAGAGAGACAGGGAGAGAGACAGAGAGAGAGACAGGGAGAGAGAGAGAGAGAGAGACAGGGAGAGAGAGAGAGAGAGACAGAGAGAGAGAGAGAGAGGGAGAGAGACAGACAGACAGGGAGAGAGACAGAGACAGGGAGAGAGACAGAGAGAGAGACAGGGAGAGGGAGAGGGAGAGACAGAGAGGGAGAGACAGACAGACAGACAGGGAAAGAGAGAGAACACAATATAAAATATAAACCGTCAGTTTTCACCCATAATGCATCAACACCCGTCTAACAGCTGATTGGCCTGCAGTACTATAATACACAGAGGATGTACTGTAATACAGGTATTATAGTACATACTGTGTGTGTTAAAGTACATACTGTGTGTGTTATAGTACATACTGTGTTTGTTATAGTACATACTGTAGGTGTTATAGTACATTACTGTATGTGTTATAGTACATTATAGTACATACTGTATGCGTTATAGTACATTATAGTACATACTGTATGTGTTATAATACATTATAGTAAATACTGTATGCGTTATAATACATTATAGTACATATTGTATGTGTTATAGTACATTATAGTACATACTGTATGTGTTATAGTACATACTGTGTGTGTTATAGTACACACTGTGTGTGTTATAGTACATACTGTATGTTATAGTACATACTGTGTGTGTTATAGTAAATACTGTATGTGTTATAATACATTATAGTACATACTGTATGTGTTATAATACATTATAGTATATACTGTAGGTGTTAGAGTACATTATAGTAAATACTGTATGTGTTATAATACATTATAGTACATACTGTATGTGTTATAATACATTATAGTATATACTGTAGGTGTTAGAGTACATTATAGTACATGCTGTATGTGTTATAGTACACACTGTAGGTGTTATAGTACATTATGGTATATAATATATGTGTTACAGTACATTATAGTACATACCGTATGTGTTATAGTACAAACTGTGTGTGTTATAGTACATACTGTAGGTGTTATAGTACATACCGTATGTGTTATAGTACATTATAGTACATATCGTATGTGTTAAAGTACATACTGTGTGTGTTATACTACATACTGTGTGCTATAGTACATACTGTATGTGTTAAAGTACATACTGTGTGTATTATAGTACATACTGTATGTGTTATAGTACATACTGTGACACAGTATGTACTATAACACACAGTATTACTGTGTGTTATAGTACATACTGTGTGTGTTATAGTACATACTGTATGTGGTATAGTACTTACTGTGTGTTATGGTACATACTGTGTGTGTTATAGTACATACTGTATGTGTTATAGTACATACTGTGTGTGTTATAGTACATACTGTATGTGTTAAAGTACATAATGTGTGTTATAGTACATACTGTATGCGTTATAGTACATACTGTGTTATAGTACATACTGTGTGTGTTATAGTACATACTGTATGTGTTATAGTACATACTGTATGTGTTATAGTACATACTGTGTGTGTTATAGTACATACTGTGTGTTATAGTACATACTGTGTGTGTTATAGTACATACTGTATGTGTTATAGTACATACTGTGTTATAGTACATACTGTATGTGTTATAGTACATACTGTGTGTGTTATAGTACATACTGTATGTGTTAAAGTACATACTGTGTGTGTTATAATACATACTGTATGTGTTATAGTACATACTGTGTTATAGTACATACTGTGTGTGTTATAGTACATAACGTATGTGTTATAGTACATACTGTGGGTTATAGTACATACTGTGTGTGTTATAGTACATACTGTGTGTTATAGTACATACTGTGTGTTATAGTACATACTGTATGTGTTATAGTACATACTGTATGTGTTATAGTACATACTGTATGTGTTATATTACATACTGTATGTGTTATAGTACATACTGTGTGTGTTATAGTACATACTGTGTGTGTTATAGTACATACTGTATGTGTTATAGTACATACTGTGTGTTATAGTACATACTGTATGTATTATTGTACATACTGTGTGTGTTATAGTACATTATAGTACATACTGTGTGTGTTATAGTACATACTGTATGTGTTATAGTACATACTGTGTGTGTTATAGTACATACTGTATGTGTTATAGTACATACTGTATGCATTATCGTACATACTGTGTGTGTTATAGTACATACTGTGTGTTATAGTACATACTGTGTGTTATAGTACATACTGTATGTTTTATAGTACATACTGTGTGTGTTATAGTACATACTGTGTGTGTTATAGTACATACTGTGTGTTATAGTACAAACTGTGTGTGTTATAGTAAAAACTGTATGTGTTATAGTCCATACTGTGTGTGTTATAGTACATACTGTATGTATTATAGTACATACTGTGTGTGTTATAGTACATACTGTGTGTTATAGTACATACTGTATGTATTATAGTACATACTGTGTGTGTTATAGTACATTGTAGTACATATTGTATGTGTTATAGTACATACTGTGTGTTATAGTACATACTGTGTGTGTTATAGTACATACTGTGTGTGTTACAGCACATACTGTGTGTGTTATAGTACATACTGTATGTGTTATAGTAGATACTGTGTGTGTTATAGTACATTACAATACATACTGTATGTGTTATAGTACATACTGTATGTATTACAGTACAGCATCCGGTGTCTGTGTGTGTGTGTGTGTGTGTGTGTGTGTGTGTGTGTGCGTGCGTGTGTGTGTGTGCGTTGAGTCTTACTGAGTCTCAGCCACTCCCAGCGGTCCTCCCACTTGTCAATCATCTCTTTCCTCTTGTCTGTCAGCTGCAGCAGCTTCTCTTTAATCTGAGCCACACACACACACACACACACACACACACACACACACACACACACACACACACACACAAAGTGGAAGTCATTTCATTTCATTTGACACAAACAAAATCATTTTAATCTGCTGATGTGAAACCAACCGTGTTTCATCTGTGTTCATTTTTTCAAACGAGACATGAGATTTAACCAGCAGATCAATGACTCTGGATGTGTGTGTGTGTGTGTGTGTGTGTGTGTGAGTGTGTGTGTGTGTGTGAGTGTGTGTGTGTGTGTGTGAGTGTGTGTGTGAGTGTGTGTGTGTGTGTGTGTGTGTGTGTGTGTGTGTGTGTGTGTGTCAGACCTCCTCGGAGGCGTAGTGCTTCCTGGCCAGCAGAGCCTTGCCCAGCTCGATGCAGGAGGTGAAGCTGTCGTTTCGGGCATCGATCTCCGCCTTGATGCCCTGATGGTTGTTCATGAGCAGCTCCACCGAGGACACGTCCCTGCACACACACACACACACACACACACACACACACACACACACAAACACACACACACACACACACACGCACAAACACAATGCACATTCAATTTCACTTCAGTTTTTCCAGCGAATTGAACTTGTTTTTTCCCCCGTATTATTATGATATTATTATTATTATTATTATTTTATTATCATTATCATTATCATTATTATTATTATCATTATTATTATTATCTTTTTTTCCCCTTGCAGGTTGGAGGCGGGTGACCGGCGGCTGGTACCTGGGCTTCTCCTGGGCCTCGATGAGCCGGATCACGTCCTCCATCCACAGCATCAGGTCCCTCACCAGGCTGAAGAAGCGGAACTTGTCTCCGGTGTCGAGGAGGCGGAGCCTGCGCCCGTCGCAGGCGTCCAATAGGCTCCTCCAGGCCTCCAGCACCTCGCTCTCCCGCCGCTGGATGTCGTCCGCCTTGTCGCCGGCGTACGCCGACTGCAGGCGCACGGCGTCCTCCTGCAGCTGCCGCACCTGCCGCACAGGGGTCAGAGGTCACATCCCCGGCCTGAGCAGGCTGGCTTCATGTCTTTCAAGAACTCGACACATGCAGCGACCAAAAGATGAGCAACGAGCAAGAAGGAACAAGAACATGACATGGAAATTATAAAAAAAAAAAAAAAAAAAAAAAAAGGAAAGAAAAGTAAAATAGAAGCCAAAGCGTGGAGGAGCTGAGGTGAGCGCTGAGGCGTACCTGCGTGCCCAGGGCCTGGATGTCGTGCTCGAAGGTGGTGTGCATCCTCTGCAGCGTCTCCACGGTGTTCTGGTCGCGGCCCACCTCCTCCGGCAGCTTCTTCTGCTTGTCCGCGATGCGTCCCAGGATCTCCTTGGCGTCGTGGTAGAACTTGTGCAGCTCGTAGGAGGCGGCGAGGATCTGCGTGCGGGTGTCGATGAGCTCCAGCAGGTCGGCCCACGCCTCGTTCAGCCCGTCCTTCCACTCGGCCACCGTGGCGGCGTCGCCGTGCCCGGCGTTGATCAGCTCGTCCGCCAGACGGTTGACGGCGTCCACGCGCTCCTGGCCGATGTTGCCGGTGTCGCGGGCGAACTCCCGGAAACGCTCCTGCAGCATCTGAGCACAGAGGTCAGAGGTCAGAGGTCAGAGGAGATTTGCTTCATGATGTCATGTTCACCTTACTGATGAACAGCTGTTTGTTTTGCTTTCCTGACTGGATGGAATCAGGACAGAAATTTGGGATTTTCCTCAAAGACAAAACTAATCGGCTCCATCAGGACACAAGCACTGCGTGTGTGTGTGTGTGTGTGTGTGTGTGTGTGTGTGTGTGTGTGTGTGTGTGTGTGTGTGTGTGTGTGAGGTCAATAGCATGACATCCAACAGGAAGCTGCTATTAGACCTGCACCGCCCAGCAGTATCAGTACTACAGTAGTAGTGCAGTAGCAGTGCAGTAGTACCACAGTAGTACTAAATTACCACAGTGGTACCACAGTAGCAGTGCAGTAGTACCACAGTAGTACTACATTTCCACAGTAGTACCACAGTAACAGTGCAGTAGTACTACAGTAGTACTACAGTAGGAGTGCAGTAGGAGTGCAGTAGTACCACAGTAGTACTACATTACCAAAGTAGTACCACAGTAGCAGTGCAGTAGTACTACAGTAGTACTACAGTAGTAGTGTAGTAGCAGTGCAGTAGTACCACAGTAGTACTACATTACCACAGTAGTACCACAGTAGCAGTGCAGTAGTACTACAGTAGTACTACAGTAGTACCAAAGCAGAACCGCAATAGTACCACAGTAGTACTACATTACCGCAGTAGTACCACAGTAGCAGTGTAGTAGTACTACAGTAGTACTACAGTAGTACCACAGTAGTACCACAGCAGAATCGCAATAGTACCACAGTAGTACCACAGCAGTACCACAGTAGTACTACATTACCACAGTAGTACCACAGTAGCAGTGTAGTAGTATTACAGTAGTACTACAGTAGTACCACAGTAGTACTACATTACCACAGTAGTACCACAGTAGCAGTGCAGTAGTACCACAGTAGTACTACATTACCACAGTAGTACCACAGTAGCAGTGCAGTAGTACTACAGTAGTACTACAGTAGTAGTGTAGTAGCAGTGCAGTAGTACCACAGTAGTACTACATTACCACAGTAGTACCACAGTAGCAGAACAGTAGTACTACAGTAGTACTACAGTAGTAGTGTAGTAGCAGTGCAGTAGTACCACAGTAGTACTACATTACCACAGTAGTACCACAGTAGCAGTGCAGTAGTACTACTGTAGTACTACAGTAGTACCACAGCAGAACCGCATTAGTACCACAGTAGTACTACATTACCGCAGTAGTACCACAGTAGCAGTGTAGTAGTACTACAGTAGTACCACAGTAGTAGTGCAGTATCAGTAGCAGTGCAGTAGTACTACAGTAGTACTACAGTAGTACCACAGTAGTACCACAGCAGAACCGCAATAGTACCACAGTAGTACCACAGCAGCACCGCAATAGTACCACAGTAGTACCACAGTAGTACACAGCAGTACCACAGCAGTAGCGCAGTAGTACACAGCAGTACCACAGTAGTACCACAGCAGAACCACAGTAGTACTACATTACCACAGTAGTACCACAGTAACAGTGTAGTAGTATTACAGTAGTACTACTGTAGTACCACAGTAGTACCACAGCAGAACCGCAATAGTACCACAGTAGTACCACAGTAGTACACAGCAGTACCACAGCAGTAGCGCAGTAGTACACAGCAGTACCACAGTAGTACCACAGCAGAACCACAGTAGTACTACATTACCACAGTAGTACCACAGTAGCAGTGTAGTAGTATTACAGTAGTACTACAGTAGTACCACAGTAGTACCACAGTAGTAATAATAATATAATAATAAAACTTTATTTGTATAGCACCTTTCATACAAGAATTGCAGCTCAAAGTGCTTCACAATAAAAAGAACATTTAAAAACATTAAATAAAACATTAAAAAGAATAAAACAGCACAGGGTGGAATTAAAAAGAAAAGGCTAAAAACAAGAACTTTGAAAGAAAACAAAAGATGCAAATAAAACAATAAAAGACAACAGAGTGCAGTAAAACAGGAGCTCGTTAAAGGCTGGAGTGAAAAGGTGGGTTTTAGTCTTCTTTTAAAGATGTCTAGTGTACTACAGTAGTACCACAGTAGTACCACAGTAGTACTGCAGTACTCACGGTGACGTGCTCGTAGTCCTGGCCCAGCTCGTGCGAGCCGGCCACCACCTCGCGCTCGGCGACCCACTGCTCCAGGTCGTCCACCTCGCGGTTCAGCTGGAAGAGGCGGAGCCTCTCGTCCAGTTTGCCCCGCCTCTCCTCGGACAGATCCTTCAGGCCGGCGTACAGCTTGTCCACCTGAGACTGACGCATCCCGATCCGCTCGCTGACACACACACACACACACACACACACACACACACACACACACACACACACACATACACACACACACACACAGGGCCAGCTGCTGTCAGCTTACAGTTGAAGTTGGAGTGTGTGTGTGTGTGTGTGTGAGTGTGTGTGAGTGTGTGTGTGTGTGTGTGTGTGTGTGTGTGTGTGTGTGTGTGTGTGTGTGTGCACCTCTCCGGGTGGTTCTCGGCCACCAGGCCCCTGCTGGTCTTGGACAGCTGATGGACCGTCTCGGCGTAATCCTCCACCGCCTGCTCCACGATCTGATGCTTCTTCAGCATGGCCACCGCGCTCTGCTCGTCCTGCACACACACACACACACACACACACACACACACACACACCGACATGGCATGTAGATGTTCAGTGCTCTGATCTGCTTCACATGTGAGTCCCTGTTGGTGCGCCCCCAGAGGCCCCGCCCACCTTGGCCTTCTCCTCTGACATCATGTACAGCTCCTGCTCGCTCATCCAGGCCTCGGCCTCGGCCGCGTCAAAGTAGTACTGCTGGGCGTTGTGCGCCTCCTCCAGGCGGGCGTGGCGGCGCTCTGTCTCCTCCATCAGCAGCCGCCACAGCCGCTGCAGGTCGGCCAGCCGCTGCCGGATGGCGCCGGCGCTCTGCGACTCGTCCTGCAGGAGGCTCTGACTGCGCTCCAGGACGTCGTCGATACGAGGCTGGTGACCCTGGATCTCCTTCTGCAGGGTCTGCACACACACACACACACACACACACGTTTTATTCTGCTCTCACCCCTCACTTCTCCATCATCATCATCGTCATCATCATCGTCATCATCATCATCATCATCCTCCACACACTGAGCGGCGTCTGTTTCACAAACATTTAAACACCAGAGATCTGATGCAGCATCACTGATCTCACCTTTAAATCGATCATTTTAGTCATTAGAAATATAATTTTCTTGTCATTTTTTTTAAAAATATATTTTGTTGCTAATTTTATTAACTGCCTTTTTCCCATGTTGTTGAAAGAAATCAAGTGAATTAGTTGGGAAAATTAGCAAAAAAAAAAAAAAAAAAAAAAAAAAAAGGATTTTTTTCATGAAAATTCACACAAAATATTTCAAAATGACAAAATGTTTATGATTAAACTGATATATTTAAAGATCAGATCAGTGAAGCTGGATCAGATTTCTTGTGTTTAAACGCTCGTGAAAAACTTTTTTTTTTTTCCTCTGTAATCTGTAGAGGTGGTCTTTACCTGCTCTACCTGTAAAACATCATGAGATAACTTTGTTGTGATTTGACGCTATATAAATAAAGATTGATTGATTGATTGATTGATTGATTGATAATGTCCTAACATCCCCACAGGGCAGCGGAGCTCAGCCAGGTGTGCAGCTCCAGGCTCACCTGGTTCTTCTTGATGAGCAGCTGGACGGTCTGCAGGTTGTGTCCGTGGTCGGTTGAAGTGGCGACGGGCATGCGCTCCTCCACCCAGAGCTGCAGGGGGACAGACGGACAGACGGAGCGTCAGCACACCTGTCCAAACACCTGTCCAAACACCTGTCCAAACACCTGTCCAAGCACCTGTCTGACACCTGTCCAAACACCTGTCCAAACACCTGTCTGACACCTGTCCGACAGGTGTGCTGACTGCGCCCCGTCGGCAGGGTGGAGCACCACCGGATCAAAAGGACGGCTCTTCCCTGATTAACCCAACAGCTGGAAGAGGAACCTTTCTAATCACCTGCACCTGAATCAGGTCACACGGTCCCAGTCAGCAGCACTGGGATTAAGACGTGGATTAATCCAGCTTTAGACAGGCTACTGAAGGCTTTTTATCCGCGTTTACACCTTAATCCTGACGTGACTTCCTGTTTGAGTTTTTGCGACAAACACGGCGACCCGACCGCTCGACGGCTCTTCACTTTTTTACCGACTTTTATGGCAAATTCATGAACTCACACTTTGGGAAAGACAACGGACAAGAAAAGCAAAAAAATCTCAACACTTCTGGGTGAGGCGGTATGACGGCAGATTAGGGCCACTGCATTCTGAGAAAAAACGAGCTGAGATTTCTGACATTAAAGTTGCAAATTAAGTTGTAAACACTTACAAATGTTTGAGAAAAAAAAACTTTGTCTTCTCCTGTGGGATTCAATCAGAGGGATTTTTTTCCCCACCACATTACCCTCCTCCCCCGGCTGCGGCCCCTACGATGGCCCTAATTTTGAAAACTGATATTTTATTTTATTTTTTATACCCTGTCAGGACACAGAATGTATGTTCACAGCAAGATTTCTAAAATATCCTACACACGTGTGATTAATATTTATACACATACAGAAATCATATTTGGAGAAAGTGAGTGTTGGTGAGTGTTTGAGTTAAGTAGGGAGGAGCCCCAGAAGACCCCGCCCTCCCCTTAGACAACTGTGCCCCGCCCTCTACTGGCTGTGTGATGCTACTGCTAGCAGAGCGTGAGCGTCAGCAGACGTACGATCTCGTCCTCCACGTCGCGGTTGAACTGGTGGATTTCTCTGGACGCCATCAGGAAGTTCTTCCTCCGGCGCAGCGGCTCCAGCAGCTCCTGGAACTTCCTCTCCACCACCTGGCGGCGGCCGTCCACCTCGTCCGTGTCCTTCCCCTCCTGGCCGAGCGCCTGCACCTGGCTCTGCAGCTCCACCACCTCCCGCTGCCGCACCTCCACCTGGTTCTCCAGCATCTGCAGGGCAGAGGGGGCCCATAAGACTGATGCTGCTAACACTACTAATAATGCTAATACTGCTAATATGGCTAATATGGCTAAACCTGCTAACACGACCAGTATCTGCACAGGCAGAGGAGGCCCCAGTAGGAGGCGCACAACTGATACTGCTGCTAATGCTGCTAATACTGATACTGCTAAACACTTACCACCTGATTACTACTAATATTACTACTGCTAATCCTGCTAATAGGCTACAAGCAGCATAAACACTGATTTAGAGCCTCTGCACTTACCGCTAGCTCTGCTAATCTGATACTGTTGCAACGTTTAGGGTAAACTACATCACAGCTACTGCTGCTGCTAAAGCTAGAAAATATTCAATTAGTGTGCTACCGCTGATGGATTTATTATGGAAGCTTTAAAATGTCTTCAGACTTTGACTAGGCAGTTTGGCCGCCCGGACGGCCTGCAGCCCTCAGAGCTGTGAGTCTGGTACCTGCTGCTTCTTCAGCAGGATGCTGACGGAGGTCAGGTCCTTGCCGTAGTCGTCGGACTGGATCTGGCCCTCGAGGCCGGCCAGCCACTTGTCCAGGTCGGCGCAGCTCTGCGTGAACAGCTCCGCCTTGTTGGCGTCGAACAGACACTGAGCTTTGGTCTGCGTGGTCGACTCCAGCTCGTCCCACATCTTCTGCAGCGCCGACAGCTTCTCCTTCACCACCGCCTCCGTCTCCGGCTTCTCCGCCACCAGCAGCATGCCGTCCTGAGGGGAGAGGTCAGAGGTCAAATTCTGTTCAGTCTGTCCTCCCTGCATCCTGTCATCTGTTTCTTAATATTTTATCTTCTGTATTCAAGAGATCTACAGAGCGCATGACGGCACCGAAACACCCAAAGCAGAAAAGGCCAGAGGTGTGCAGCATACACACCACCACAACATGAGAAAGGATATAATCAGTACTAAATGAGGTATATTCATAAATGCCATAAAAAAAGTAAAATCATACGATAAACAAATGAAAAATAAGGAGACAGTTAAATCCAATGCCAAAAAAAAGAAAAAATATTCAGTGGTTTTACACATTTTTCAGGACGTTGTTGTCCTGTTCCTCAGTGAGAACATTGTCTTCTCCAGGAGAACCCAGCTGTGGCCTTCTCTGTCTGCTGTTTATATTACATATGCATATGCTTATTTTACATATGCTCAATTTCTCATTTATTGTTGTAATATTTTATAGGATTAATGCACATATTTAGACTTGATGCGCATGATGCACACACCTTTTTAGTCATTTCTAAGGCACATACTCTTTTAGTTTTTATTTCTTTTTCTATTTCTTATAATTTAATTCTCCACTTGAGAATTTGAGTAACTGCAGCTGATGACAGGTTCCCCTTGGGGATCAATAAGGCATTTTTGCTTCTGATTCTGATGTGATATATTATATACATTATATATATTATATAGCAGCATCTTACCCTCTCGATCTTGTCCAGCCACTCCTTGTTGGACTGCAGCTCGGCCATGAAGGCCTGGTGCTTCAGCCACTTGCTGTGCAGGTTCCTCGCCTCGTCGTACGTCATGTCCTGAGCCGTCAGCATCTTCTCATTGATCCACAGAGACAGCTGCACGCACGCACACACACACGCACACACACACGCACACACACACGCACACACACACACACACACACACACACACACACACACAAAGGTTACCTGACCGACGTCACATCTAAAAACTGCTATGTTTGGTTGCTATGTTTCTAATGTGCAGTTTTGCGTCACTTTGTTATGTGTATATACAAACACTTTGAAATGCACACACTTTGGATATTTAAAATTAAATTACAAGACAATGACCAAATAATTACTACAAAGTTGACCAAAAAAACTTAAAAATTAAATTGCAAGAAAACTACCAATGAAATTCTCAGAAAATTACCAGAAAAAAATGTGAAATTACAAGAAAATGATGAGGAAAATTTGCAAAAATTACCACAAAAGCTGTATAAGTATGACACGTTAATATTTAAAATAAATTCCAAAAATTTACAAATTCACTTTATTTACATACAGAGTGACTTTATCTCTTTTTAGTGTGATTTTTTATTTGTTTATTTGTTGTTTTTATTTATTTATTTATTTATAACAAATTTGGTAGTACCTTTCTTGTAATTTAATTTTGAATACATATTAATACTAAATATAAATCAACTGAATTTGTTTGGGCCTTTCACAGGCATTTTGACAAAACAGAAAAATGGAACGCTGCGGCGGGGACGGGGCGGGGCAGTGAGGTGGACGTCAGCTCAAACTGACCTCCTGACAGTCCTGCAGGAACTTCTGCAGGTCTCTGTTGTCCTTCAGCCTCATCAGCAGCTCCACCGCTGCCTCCCTGTTCTTCTTGTGCCTGAAACACAGACGGGAGGAACCAAGTCACAACAGGATGTACATAAAACATCCAGACCCTGCCGGCAACAAATCAAGCTATACAAACAGTTCCAAGACAGTGGAGAGACTTTTCATAAACGATGTATTGAAATGCTCGATAAGATTAACAGCAGAGGAGATGTAGCTCTGGAGTAATGATTGGTTTCCTCTAGGGGGCGCTGTGTGCCCAGTTCATGATGTGCGAGTTACCTGTCGTCGATGGAGGTGGCTCTCTCCTGGATGCGTTCGGCGTTGATGTTTCCGTCGCTGGCCAGCCGCCTGCCGGCCTCCACCACGCCGTTGATCTTGTCCTCGTTGGCGTCCATGGTGGTCATGAAGTCCTCCTGCTTCTTGATGGCGGCCTCGGCGCCTTCCAGCGTGGTGGGCATCTCGGTGTGAGCCAGGACGTACTCCTGCAGAGCCACAAACAGCCAGGCTGAGGACAGGCTGCATCTTCACTGGTTTTTCAATGAACTGATTGAATATTTAGTCTATGAAGTGTCACAAATATTGACAAATACTGATGGGAAGTGATGGGTGAATTTTTGCAATTTTTGCACTTAAAGTGTACAAGTAGTAAGTCAAAAGCAACTGAACTTCCTGTATAATCTGTGAAAGGTTTCAATCCTCATTTGAGAAAAAAACATCTTAAAGTTAATGTACCTGAGTGGCCTGTGTGATTAAGAGTCTGCATCAACAGCTGGTACGTAACGTCATATTCACACTAGGGGGTGTGACAACAGATCTTAACTCAACAGTGAAGAAATTAAGACCTGCATCACCAAACATTCATAAATCACAAGTCTGGACTAAGTTTGGGTTTTATAAGAGAGATGGGAAAATATGCTGCAAAGTGTTTTTGCAAAACGTAGCGAACAGTAGTGAAACACACAGGACCACTAATCTGGTGACCCACATCCGGAGACGCCATGGGGTCATTTTGGGGGAGCGAGCAACAGCACCTGCAGGGTGGTTACGTCAAAATGTTCCTCTACACCCCACTTCTTCTGCAGGGTTGCATTCTATTACAAACGCCAAAGAGGATTTCTTGTTCCAACTAATCATAGAACTATAGCAGTAATAGAATCAAAATACTGACACAGCTGCACTGCATCTCATCACATCGTGACAACCCGTACGTATCTGGAGACTTCATATTTTTAATCACATATCCAGATGTAAATCGAATCTTTCCCAGTCGATGAGGTGCACATCCCCAATTGACACTGCTTTGTCTGTTCTTCGGTTCTTCAGGAATCTTTACCTGGTTGTTGCTGAAGGCCTAAGTCTGCTCAGTGTGTCTGCTCAGCTTGCACATATCTGGAAGCAGTAAGTCAATGGAAACTGGACTTTGCAAGTAATCTTGTAGATGTTTGCTATTCATATGAGTAGCTTAATCAGTTTCGCTGATCAGATGAGAAACAGATTCAAGATTATGCAGTCCAGTTGCCTTTGATCCACTACCGTGACTTGGGTGGCTCAGAGCCTTCATCTACACTTTATCCATGTAGAGTTGAATCAGGATCAACTGGACTGTATTTTAGATTCTTGAAGACATTCCACTTCTCATCCATGAAGCTTCAGTCTTCCCATCTGTATCTGGAGTGTCTTAGAGACTCGGGAGGATTTTCAACAAGCACTGCATCCTAATGTTTTTCACACCCAGCAACAAATTAATACAGAAGCTGGTCCACCCAAAAGGCTGCACACCCGAACACAAGAGGAGCAATCTGCCATTAAACCATTAAACAAATGCATGGCTCAACACAGGAGGACCAGCTCCTCAGGTCAAAACTCAGGAGTTTACCTGAACCTGAAAAAGGGACTCTCCTTGTAGGACCATAAGGTTCATATCTTGGACAGGGAGGACAGATGGTTGGAAAGAGGAGTGACGAAAGCAATCTATGTTAAAATAGAGAAACTATCTCTCAACAGAGGAGGAGGTCTCAGGCACCATCTATCTCCAACTTACAATGCTGTCCTGTCTTCATTGGAAGTTTAACCATTCACTCTTGATCTCTCCTGACCCTTACATCTGTTGTTCACACCTGGAATCAGGTGACCATAACAAGACTGAAGAAGCTTCTTAGATGAGAAGTGAAACACCTGGAAGAACCTAAACACAGTCCAGTTGACCTCGATTCAACGCTACATGGAGAGCCATGCCCTGGATGACTGAGAACCTATGCAGACATTTCATCCATAGGTTTGGTACAAAGGTAACAAGGGTGTGTTTACCTGGTTGTTGAGGAAGGCCTCAGCCTGCTTGGTGTCTCGGAGGAACAGCTGGTACGCATGGGACTGGCTCAGTAGGTTTTGCCGGTTCTCCCACATCTTGTGTAGTTCGTTCCAGCCGGTGTCGAGCGCCTGAAGCCTCTGTCTGAGGAACATGTATTGGGCATCGGTCTGTCCCTGTGTCACCATTTCCCCCATGTCCCGCATCTTCTGGTAGTCTTCCTCGTAGTTGCGGATCTCATTCTTGATGCCCTCATGCTGGGCCAGCAGCTTCTCGGCCTCGGCCAGTGTGTTAGGCATGTCCTCAGAGGCAATGGCGGTCTGTGTTCGGGACAACCAGGACTGGAAATCATCCAGCTCCCGCAGGAACTGCTGCAGCTTGCTGGCCTCTCCCAGAGACTCCTCGCGGTTCTTCAGAGTGTTCTTCATCTCCTCCCACACAGCGTTGATCTCAGCCAGGCGGCCTGTGATGGCCTTAGCCTGGTCCGGGTGCTCCTCGGCTAGACGCTGGGCCTCGCTCCGCAGATCACCCAGCTTGTCCTCGATGGCGGCTAGGTCACGCTCCATGCCGGTCAATTTGCGCTGCAGGGCCATGACGCCAGTCAGGTCGTTGCCCAGCTCCTGCGTGGATTCAATCACCTTCGTCTTCTCCTTGATCCATGACTTGGTCTCATTGCATTCGAGGTGGTAGTTCTGGACACCCAGTGCCGAGTTCAGGGACTCTTTCTTCTGGTCGACAAGGTCACGGAACTGGCTCCACCTAGTGGCAGAGAAGAGCAAGGCACACTGTGAGGCTACGATCACATCCATAGTTTGTTGTTTTTTTGCAAAAATGTACTTGTTTTTTGTATTTGGTTCATTTAGATTCACACCGGCCAATCACAAGCTATAATGACCAAAAATCACATGACTCACAAGCAGCTTGTTTACTGGACAGAATTTTGGCTATAGACTAGACTCCCTGGAACTTAGAGTTCTCATATTCTGCCCGAACCCGACCCGACCCGACATTTTCGGGTCAGGTCGGGCCTAAAATTTACGTGAATTGGGCGGGTCGGGTCGGGCTTCGGGTTCTGTGGGGGATTTTTTTTTTTTTTTTTTTTTTTAAATAAATAAAATAGAATTATGTGTTGTGTTATTGATTATGACGTTTCATTTTTATGTGACTGGTGGAGAGAGTGAGAGACTGGATTGGATTTGGAGGCTAAACTTTCAGTGACAGACAGACAACCAGCTGTGCGAGCGCAACGCAAACAAGTGAGAGAGAGTTGCAGCAGTATCCCGCTGTGCTGGCAGACTCAGCAGCAGGGACGGTTTCTGCTATGGGCAGTGCAACTGCCCAGGGCGCAATCTACTTGGGGGCGCACGAGAAAAAAAAAAAAACGGCAGTTTTCTAGACTACCGTATTGACCCGCACATGCCGCGGCACCATCAGTCGGCCGCGGCACCGTCCGATACCGCGCCCACCGGTCAGGTCTGCCGGATCTGACAGGTGAGCTGCCTCATGCTGGCCAGTGCGGCGGCCGGCCCGCCTGATACCGACTGATGGTGCCCCGGTGCCGCGGCCGACCGGCTCTGCTAAATAATGGCGAATTTGGCGATTTTTTTTTTTTTTTTTTTTTTTTTTTTTTCTCGGGCTTTATCGGGCTGTCGGGCTTAAAGTTCGGCTAATTAGTCGGGTCGGGTCGGGCCTCGGGCTGGCCCAGTCCGGCCCGGGTCGGGTCGGGTCTTAATTTTCAGGCCCGATGAGAACTCTACTGGAACTTTCTCTAACATGATAGACTTGTATCTTGTTCTATAGTGTGACTGCCATTCCTAAAGCAAAAGATAATGAATATAGATTATTTATGGCTCCTTTAAGAACCACTTTCACAGTTTAAGGAGTTGTCTCATGTCCATCTTTCAAAGATCAACCTTTCCAAAATGTATTCGAATGAAGACCCTTTGTGCAGTCGCTGTAAAGCCTTTCCTGCAAGTAAACATTGTCAGAGTTACCACTGAAGGAATAAAAAAAAATGTAAGAAATTGAGCAAAAGAGTAAAATCCCTCTGGACCTGTCCTCAGCGTACCTGTTGTTGAGTCTGTCCTGCTGACTCTTGATGTCCTTCTCACTCGGGTGGCCGTTGTGAATCAGCTGTCTGGCGATCTGGTTCACCACGGCAACGCGGGACGCCTGGTTGTTCATCTCCGGCTCCAGACTCTCAAACCTGCCAAGCACATAGACAGTACCAGTGTTGATTATTACAGATTATTGGTAATCCAGCACACCAGTAACTGACATTTAGGACTGATATTCCTTTGCGGTAAATTTGAAAATTGCAGTGACAAAATTTGCAATTCACAGTTCGCTACCAAAACCACCAAACCACACTAATGAAAAATCAAACCATAACTGTTGGGCTGATTTTGTATATTTTTATATGAACAGGCAATCTGAGCGCCAGAGGTGAGGACAGGATCTGACCCTGGATCTGTCGGTCAGAAGGATGACATGCTGATAATTATTCTGCAGTCCTCAGCTCTAAATTTTGGAAGTAATTAATGAAATAATTATCTCATAATTCTGAGAAAAGTTCTGATGAAAAAAAGAAAGAAAATTTTCTCAGATATTTATCTCATTCAGGAAAACTGCAGATTTCATGGAGGAAAAATTCTGCTGTGTTTCCAAATGAATGAGATAATATCTCATTAATGTAGAATGTTTTCTGTCCAGCCCTGTGCAGTTCACAGAGTTGACCACTGGGAGGTGCTGTGTTTCTATACCGTGTACTAACAGCTGTGTCATTTTAACCTCTGAAACCTGGGTGGATGTCTGATTTCTTGTGAAAGGCTGCGTTCAGATGCTTTTCACAAGCATTTAAACCTTTGAAACCTGAGCAAAACAGCTTGATTTCTTTCAAAAACACAGAAAAAGACTATGAGCAACTTTTCACAATTTTTTCCTGTAACATAATTTTAAATATTTGATTATGAAAAAGAAGGCATCTTTGAAAGCTGTCTGAATGCGGCCAGCACTCAGACACATTTAATCACAGGAAATCTGACATCCATCCAGGTTTAAAAAATTTAGTTCACTGAAATGTTTGGCTCCTTTTCCACATGGTGTTTCCATCCATTATCATGTGGCGCTTAACCAGACTGCTTCTAGATATGTTTAAAATGGATCACACCTCGTATTAATCTGCCTCTCCAGTGTCCGCATTGAGATCCGATTACCATCCAATCACACCGTGATGTGCGTTGTCTATTTACCGCCTGTATGTATCTATTAGTTGGATGTGGATTGGACACTTCTCAAGCCTTCAATGCATCTTGGCTGCTTCCCCGCCTGTATTTTAATGTGCTCATGCGTTAATCCAATTTCCATGCGATCACCTGACACACAGGTGAAAACCAGGTGGGAAGACTGTCTTTGCTCTCTGGATTTTTTTGCCGTGAGATGATTTCAGAAGCAAGTTTAGTTTGTTATATGGTCAGTAAATACATGGGGGGAACAAGCTGGTCTTTTCAAATTGTGAGATAGCTTTGATGTTTATGTGGAAGCACTGCTACATTGAACACACACACATATACACACACACACACACACACACACACACACACACACACACACACACACACACGCCCAGCCCCACCTGTGCTGTACGACCTCCAGGTCTTCCAGTTTCTCAGGAATCTCCATGCTGTTCAGCCACTGCTCCTTCTCATCGATCCAGACCTCGCAGGCGTTGGCCTCACTGAACATCTTGTAGAGCGCCAGTGCGTCCTGCAGCGCCTGCTTCCTCAGCCTCGTCAGCTCCGCCACCTCCTTGTAGCGCTCCTCGATACCCGCCAGCCGGCCACGCACCTCGTCTGACTCCGCCTCCTCCTTGGGCAGGGAGGCCGCCTGCTCATGCAGCGAGTCGATAACGGGCCGGTAGCTGGCCACCTCTGCCGCCGCGTCCTTGTGTTTCCTTACCAGTGCCTGGGTAGAGAACTCATCGTGGCCTGTCTCTCCGCTGGAGACGATGCGCAGGGCGTCGAGCGTCCAGGCGTCAGCGTCATCTGCGTCCGCCTGGAACTGATGCAGCGCCAGCGCCTGCTCTAGCCTCCTCTTCCTCACCGCTGCCAGCTGCTCCAGCGCCGCCCACTGGGCCTGCAGGTCAGCAATGCGCTCCCGGATCTTGGCGGCACCAAAATGGCCGGCCTTCGCCATGGCCTCGCCCTCAGCGATGGTGTGCTGCAGGTGGCCGGCACGGCCGCTCATCTCGTCCTCCAGAGCACGGTGCTGGCTGAGGAGTCGCAGCGCCCCTGTCAGGTCCTTGCCGCCCTCATCAGAGGACAGGATCTGCTCTTTCTCGCGGATCCAGCCTTCCTCCTCTGCCATCTCCCAGAAGAACTTCCAGAGGCGGCGGGACTCCTCCAGGCGGGCGCGACGCTCAGCAGCCAGCTGAGTCAGCTCCTGGTAGCAGAACTCCATGTGAGCGACCCGGTCCTGGATGACCTGCGGGTCACACGGCTTGTAGCCTGCACAGACACACAACCTCAACATCAGATCATCTGGAAAAACAACGAGGAACCTGAAACCTGCCTGACCTGCTGAAGAGAGGATGAACCTTTTGGATTATGATTTTTTTGAGGGGCTGCCCGGCCACTGTGGTAACAACATGTGGTACACACTCCACCTGCTGAGCTGCTGAGGAGCCGCAGGATGAACCTTTTTCCTGGTAGGTGACCTCATGTGACACCACTGTTTTCATTTTGCATCATTTATTATGGGACTTTGAAACCACAAACTAAGAATTTTGCTTGAACAGTTTTGCACACTGTCACTAAGTCACAACAAACATGAAGAACTGTCTTCAGCATATGAACACCATACGACCATGAGGTGGATGTACACTTCACATGTAAGTGCAGCCTTGTGCTACACTTACTGATTTAGCTTAACTGACTTCCTGTGATTTAAATAAAATTTCACTTTCAGTATTAGGGATCATTCGATATAGATTTTTCTGGGGATGATACCAATTATTAGCAATCCAGGACACAGATAACTTATTCTCAGGTCTGATATTCATTTTTTGTAAATCTGAAAACTACAGTGTCAAAATTTCCAGTAAAACTGAAACAAAACTTGTAACCCTTGTCCTTAAGGCAGGTATTTCAGAAGGAATGGCGGAGTGGTTTTTATATCAGCTGTTATGGAAATCAAAATTACGATACGGATTATTAAAACTTTCTGAAAATCGGCCGCGGTAATTGTCCGGGACTGATGGTCAGTATTCCTGTTGAGGGTACTTCATTACAGAACAGCACTGCTCACCATCGCCGTTGACAGAGAACTTGTTGGCGTTGGCGTTGACTCCCTTCACCCTGTCGGCCTGGATGGCGATGTCGGCCTCCACCAGCGCGTGTTTCTGCAGCAGATCCTCCACCCCCAGCAGATGCTTCCCATAGTCCTGAGACAGCAGCAGCATCTGGGACAGACAGACACCGTCACTACCACCGAGATCCTCCACTGCTCTGAACTTCCTGTAGTGTTCTCCAACATGATTCCTGCATCTTCATACAGTTCTGCTACTGGCACATTTAGAATTGTTCTGAGAGAGCTTTATTTTCATCTTCTGCAGACCAAGGTTCACCTCCAGCCTCCGAAACTTCCCTCCCTCCATATGCTCATCTCATCCACCTAGTCCATGGTGTAAAGTTTGCCTTGGTTAAAAACTCCACTAAGATTCCAGCAAATGCTCCAGTTTATTAATGAATTTGACAGGAACAGGAACGTCTCCATGTCAGAGAAGCTGGGAGGAGCGTTCATGAAGCCAATATTACTGTGTCAATATAACCAGACTACGGTTCAAGGGATGGTAAACCTAAATGGGCCAGTTTTTCATTAGAATACCCCTAACCCTAACCCTAACCCAGCACATGGACAAACTGACTGCACCGACTCCTGCGTACCTTCATCTCGTCCATCCAGTCCATGATGTAGAGCATCTCCTGGAAGACCCTCTGCAGGCCCAGGTTCATCTCCAGCCTCTGCCTGCGGGCCTTCAGCAGCTCTAGCAGGTACTCCCACAGCCGGAGGACATTGTCCTTCCTGGCTGTGATGCGTTTGATGTCATGGTAATTCTCCATCTCCAGTTCCCTCGCCACGGCAACCACAGCCTGGACGCGCTCTTCGTATGCTGCGATGTCCGTCTCGATCGCCTCGTGCTTCTTGGTGGCCGCTTCCACGGCCTGAAGGTCAAAACCAAAGTTGTCCTGCAGAGAGAAGATCCGTATTAACATCACAGGAAGCTGTCCTGTCTTTGGTCTCGACGAGGCTCAGCTCAGGTGGCCTGAACGCACCGCCAGCTCATTAATGTTTTCATGATCTGGACTCCCAAACTGATTTTCATGGGGCCCCAAACTCCCACCTAAAATCATTTTGCCCTGAGGACCCTGATATGAAGACATGTTTTTGTTTGCACATTAGGAAATAACTTCCTTACTTTTTCTTCATACTTTCTTTGTACTGTGACCGTTTCTAGTAACTTCATTAATAGTAAAATTAAACATTTGAAACTTGAACAAATTCTCTTGATTTCGCTCAAAAATATGTGAAAAAAAGTGATTAGCAAATTAGCAAAAACACTTTTTAATCAAGAAAATTGCCAGAAAATGTGAAAAAAAAATGGTGGTCCCGTGATGCTGGATCAGATTTCTTGTTTTTAAATACCTGAGATATTTTCCTGAGGACACCCCAGAGTAGAGTTCTCATATTCTGCCCGAACCCGACCCGACCCGACCCGACATTTTCGGGTCGGGTCGGGCCTAAAATTTACGTGAATTGGGCGGGTCGGGTCGGGCTTCGGGTTCTGTGGGGGATTTTTTTTTTTTTTTTTTTTTTTTTAATAAAAAAATAGAATTATGTGTTCTGTTATTGATTATGACGTTTCATTTTTATGTGACTGGTGGAGAGAGTGAGAGACTGGATTGGATTTGGAGGCTAAACTTTCAGTGACAGACAGACAACCAGCTGTGCGAGCACAGCGCAAACAAGTGAGAGAGAGTTGCAGCAGTATCCCGCTGTGCTGGCAGACTCGGCAGCAGGGACGGTTTCTGCTATGGGCAGTGCAACTGCCCAGGGCGCAATCTACTTGGGGGCGCACGGGAAAAAAAAATCTCCAGTTTTCTAGACTACCGTATTGACCCGCACATGCCGCGGCACCATCAGTCGGCATCAGGCGGGCCGGCCGCGGCACGGTCCAATACCGCGCCCACCCGTCAGGTCTGCCGGATCTGACAGCTGAGCTGCCTGATGCAGGCCGGTGCCGCGGCCGGCTCGCCTGATACCGACTGATGGTGCCCCGGTGCCGCAGCCGACCAGCTCTGCTAAATAATGGCGAATTTGGCGTTTTTTTTTTTTTTTTTGGGCTTTATCGGGCTGTCGGGCCTAAAGTTCGGCTAATTAGTCGGGTCGGGTCGGGCCTCGGGCTGGCCCAGTCGTGTCCGGGTCGGGTCGGGTCTTAATTTTCAGGCCCGATGAGAACTCTACCCCAGAGGTCCCCGGACCCCACTTTGCGGTAACTAGTCGGCATGCTGAGGCTAACATGTGATGACAAGCTTCATCAGAGTGTGTGTGTACCTGCGACACCAGCCTCTGGTTCTCGCTCAGCCACGTTTCTCTCATGGCGGCCTTGCGGTCGAAGCGCCTGGCGAGTTGTTCCAGTTTCTCCTGACGAATCAGCTCCGTCCTCAGAGCCAGCTCCCGCTCGTGCTCCGCCTTCTCCAGCCGCTCCCAGGCCTGCAGGCAGGAACACCAGCTTCAGCCTCAGTATGTAAGCACATATGTGGGGTCTGTTTTCTTATTATGAGATCAAGTGTGCATCTTTTAGGTGATGCTGTATGTATAGACAATCTAAAATTCAGTGTATATTCTATGGTCTTTATGATATTTTTGCAGGCTAACGTGTGTTCATGGCCTCTCAGTGGCCGTCAGGCGGTCGTCTTGGAATTGGTCTTTTGTTTTTGTCTTTTCTATCACATTAAAGTCTTGGTTCTGTGTTTTGTTTTTGAGTTTGGCTTGTCCTGTGTGTCAGGACCCCCTCGAAAACAAGAAGGTTCATCTCAAGGGGTTTGTCAGAAACAAGTGAATGTTGTTGGTGTGTCAGGCTGTAATCAGACTGACTGACTGTCTGGATGAAGATGCATGTTGCTGCCGGAGCAGAGCAGCTCTGACCTTGTTGATATCTGAGATGAGTTTGCCCTCTCTGGGCATGTAGACCTTCTGGTTGTTGGCTCTCATTTTGCTCTGGATGGTGAAGAGAAGAACCTCCAGGTTTCCCTTCTCTGTGAACCTGAGGAGCAGAGACAGAAGGTTAGGAGACGAAGAGGAGGAGGAAGCAGAGGATGATGGAGGAGAAGGGGCAGAGGAGGTAGAGAGGATACCAGGGATCGACTATTATTGATTTTTTAGGGATGACACCAATATTGATTATTAGTAATCCAGGGCACCAATAACTGATATATAGGGCCGATATCTTTTGTAATAAATTTGAAAACTGCAGTGTAAAAATTCAGTGTTAGAAATAACGACACAAATGTTGCTTTGAATTAATTAATTATATTTAACATAATTATAGTGGTGAAAAATTGGTGAAAAAATACAAGAAAATTACCCCTCCTCCCTAGAAAATGCCAAAAAACAAGAAAACTATATTTAAAAGAGCTATTTCAAAGAAGATCTTTTAGGCATTTCTGCTTTTTTATTTGACACAGCAGAGACAGACGGGGGAGGGGACGACCTGCAGCAAAGGGCCTGAGGTCGGATTTGAACCCAGGACACTGCGGTCAGGACTCGGCCTGAACGAGAGGGACGCGCTTGGAAACATGGCCCCGCCCACTCGCTTTTGTTCAGTCTTAATGGTTGTCGTTTTGACCATCATGTCAATCAAAACTATGATACCGATTTTTGGAAACTCTGAATATCAGCCCCGCTAATCGGGACTGATAACTGGTCGGTCCCTGGAGGAGCAAGAGGAGGTAGGACACAAGCTGGAGGTTCTGTGGTGGAGGAGGTTCTAACTTGGGTGGTTTCTCCACGGTGCGGTACGTGTTGAAGGCCTGGAGCTGCTGCTGAACTCCAATCAGCGAGTTGGCGAACTTGCGGTTGTTGAGGATGATGATGGTCTGTTCGATCCACTCCAGCAGGTCTGAGGCCAGGGACTCATACTTCTCGATCATCTTCTCTGTCTCTATGGCGTTGTCCAGCACCTGAACACACACACACACACACACACACACAGAGGTTCAGGAACCAGGTGTCTTCTATGATGTTGCACCTTTTTCTCGTTTATCTGCTACATTTCTGTCTTGTTTTCTTCAGTCTGTTCTGTACTGGAAATTTCTGAGCCATTTTTTCATCTGTGTTATCCTCAATTGCACCAGCCGCACTGGGTGGTTATGAAAAAGTTCTTAGAAAGCGCCAGTGACACTGAGATGCTATAACTGTACCAAAAATACCCAGTGTTCACCTTAAGATCTATTATTGGACTAAATCAAGAATTGGACACTTCTTGCTGTTTCACGTGTTTCTTCTCTTGTTGTCCTCAAAAAAATTCCCTACCTTCTTTATTAAAAATATCATTCCTTTCTCCTTCTCAGTGACTCAGTGTTCAAATATCACCCAGCATACAAGAGGAATATTTTCCTCCATCTGTTGTTTGGTTACCGTGACTCCTGACTTGCCTCTTGTTTGCGTATTCTGGTGATCTAGGAGTTGAATCTTAATCTTGTTAGCCTCACTGTAAGCCACAGATTGTGAGTTTTGTGTGCTTGTTCCCACACTAATCTGCAGAAATCTGAAAACAAAATTTTCATGATGAAATGTCCACACCAGTGTTTTCAAACTGGTTTGGAGAAACTGGTCAAAAAACTGGCTTCAGGCTCTTTAACAGGCATGTGCAGAACAACACTTGGATCACTTTGCCCGGCATGCTGACTGGTTTCGTTCTGGATCACATGACATTACACGTCATACGTCACCAAACCCTACATTGTCAACGATTTCACCAAAACCAGCTTAGACTAAAACAGCATTTTAGTGTGGACAGAAGGACAAAATGTGACGGACCTTGCCGATACGTTTGCCCTCCACCTTCAGAGCCTTCATCTTAGAGAAGTAGTGGTAGTAGGTCACCACGTAGGTGATGACTGACTTCTCATCTGGATGGTCCACGCTGATATCTGGAACAAAAAAACATTTGTCCTGCATCACCATGTGAGGAGTGGCATCTGCCCTCTACAAAATGACTGACAGCACTGATGGACGTTAAAGAGACTGCAGTTCTCTTTAAAGGGACGGAAAGTAACAACAATCTTTCTGTTTTGAAGTAGAAAGGCTTTACATTTATATTATCATTTCATTTGTGCTGCAATATCACACCTGGATCAAACCCACACATCCACACATGTTCATGGATTAATTTTTTGCTAACACAATGCATCATCTGATATTGATATTTCAAATATTAGCAATAACCTATATTTGTGGCTGATACTCATTTGTAGTAAATTTGTAAAATGCAAAATTTGGAAAAAAGAAGACTATGATAATAATAATTACAATTAGATATTCAATTTACCAAATGTTTTTTTTTTTTTTAATTTTAGATATTTTCTTGATATTTTCTGAAGCTGAGCTCAGATGTCTTTCACAAGCTTTTTAGTAAAACTGAAGACATCCAGTAAAGCTGAAATAAAAACTATATCATATCGGCTATCATGTAGTTTAAAATTATGATACCGATTAGAGAAAAAGTCTGAATATAAGCAGTGATTATTGTCTGTGACTGATCATTGATCCCTAAATCACAAAACTAAGAAACATAAATAAAGAGCCGTGTCATCGGCGTAGAGTCCCTGTTATTTTATCCGTCCTGTAGAGGAGGGGGTTTGGAGACGTGGCTCACCCTCTGGGTCAAGCAGCTTGGTGAGGCCCAGATGTTCCTCTGCCATGTTGAAGGCGTTCTGCAGGTTGTAGTGGGCATTGGACTTCTTCAGCTTGTCAAAGTCAATCAGATCCGGTCTGCAAACGGACAGAAGTTTATTTACACCAAAGCACCACGGCTGTTCAACCACTTCAAAAAATGTCCGTCTTATATAGAATAAATCTGTCAGTGGAGTGAGAAGAGGTCACACTTCCAAGCAACTTGGTTGTTTCAAGGAGTACTTTGTCCTATTTTAGGATCGTCCCACTTGCTTCTAGAAGATCCTTTAAAGCACCAGATACGAGTGAAATCATCAAATGCTTTTACTTGCCTTCACAAAAACACAATGTTAAGAGTGTCTTTAATTTGTTAGATGTTCCGTTCTGGACTTGATTTGGGCTGACATGATACCAGAGGAACTTTTTTATTCTAATCCAGAGGTTCTCAACCTTTTCAGCTTGAAACCTCCCAGAGTGAAGCAGTGGCTGCTCACAGCCATCAGATGCAAGCGCAACTGCACAAAATGTTAAACAGATGTTAAACAAACCAAATGTTCATTTTTATTTTAGTATTTCTGGTTATTTTTCTGATTAGCTACTGGTCATGTTCATTATTTCACAAACAGAAAGATGAAATCCCTGATGATGAAGTGAAGTAAAGACATATTTTTCAGATTATAGGAACCACCTGGTTACTCTCTGGAGGGTCTTAAACCTCAGGATTAAGGACTAAAGCTCTGAGTCTAATACACCCAAAAGTGGAAGTTAGTCCTTCGGTTATTTTTGGACTGGAGGAAACTGAGGCAGCTGGAACGCAGGAGTCTGTAAACCGGAGCTGTGTGCTGTTACCTGTGTTTGTGGATGAGAGCGTTGAAGGCCATGCCGTCACGCCAACTAGTGGTGAAGTTGTGGATGTTCACATTGGGATATCTGGAACAACAAGGACAAACCACAGCCGCTGTTAGTGTCGACAGCAGCCAGAGGCTCGCAGAGAAGAGCCTGCACATTTCAGCTGTAACAGGGCTGCTTGTTTGAACGCGCTCCCAGTGTTTGGCACTGGTTCGTTTTCAGTATTTTAACACTTCAACATGGAGTACTGAACAATGAGAAACCTAAACCTCTCAGGTTGTGTGAATTTTGTTTTGGAAATCAATCAAATTTGAGTTTGGAGAGGAAGAATAATCGGAAGTAGTAGTTGTACAAGTGATGTGGGTCCCAGCATGGAGCCAGGAGGGTCGTGGGAAGGCGGATCAATGTGTTAATGTCTCAGTAATAAAGGACAGTAATTTTTAAATCATGCAGTGAGTCTAGACTCATGTTTTGCATCCACAAAACAGCTCAGAGTGGGATGCCTTCTCAGCCTCCTGACGACATGGACACATTTTTCAAACCGAGGGCAGCTGATGTGCCTCCAAACAGCCATGATGAGCGTTCCTCTCCAAAAGGCAGCACATGGGAAGCAGGATGGGTCATGTATTGATTATGGATTTGCAGCCTGTCGAGGACCTGCTGGTGTTTTCTTCATCAACAAATGATGATACATTTTTATTGATTTTCTCATCGTGAATGAGACGGTGCGCGCGCGTCCTCGCTTGTAAAAGTGAAAGTCTCACCCCGCCGTCTTCATCTGGCACCAGAGCAGCAGAGCGTCCTTAGCCGACCTCTTCTCCTTGTTGTCCTCTGTCTCCACACTGATGTCCTGGATCTGTCACACAAACACACACACACACACACACACACACACACACACCAAAATTAAACTGCTAGATCCAAGTCATTCTGTGGTTTAAACCTTTGAAACCTGAGCAGATTCATTTGATTTCTTTCAAAAACATGCGAGGAGAAAATACGATGAGAAACTGAACAAGAAATGACCCAAACGTTAGCAAGGAAAGTAAAACGTTTAAAAAAGGAAGATTAAAATGTCAAAAAAAAAAGTCCTAAAAAATGAAAAAAACAAGAAAATGACGTGAAAATTAAGACAATTTTCTCTCCTTTCAGGTATTTTTTTTTCATAGAGCTAATTTCCAGGTCTTCTGATATTTATCTGATTTCTTACAAATTTTTCAGGTCATTTCTTGCTTAGTACCTCGTTTCCTTTTTTCCAGAGTTTCTGGAGGAAATCAAGCCCAAATGTTTGTGTTTTAATTTTCGTCTAAACATCAGGACATCAGGACTCTGACATCCATCCAGCTCTCGAAGGGTTAATGAAGTCGGCGGTTGCCGACTGCCATGTGAGGCTTCAGGGCACTGAGGCAGGAAGAGAATCTAGTTCAAGTCAACATTATTTGTCCCGCAGGGCAGTGAGTTTTGCCCCCTGAATGTACAAAACATAGAAGAAGAAAAGAACGCTTGTTTTTCAGTGAAAGTGGTTCTGCTGTTACCCGGCTGGGCTGGGACGGGCTTCAAAACATCCCATGCAGCTCCTGAACAACAGAAACTTTACATCCAAGTAAAAACAAGTCAGCGGGATGTAACACAACTTTTTCATTCACTTAACATCGTGTGAGATGAATAACAGTCTCTGATCCAGAATCTGTGGTAAAGAGCTCAAACAGGAAGTGGGAGTGGCCGCATGTCGACCAGCTTGTCGGCAGCTCCACGCCGAGTCACATGACACCCCACAACACCCCCTGAGGAGAAACTGCAAAAAACTGCAGTGGGCGTGGCCTGGGAGGAAGTGGGCGTGGCCCATCCAGAGTGGCGTTCTGCTCTCTTTGGAGGTTTCGTGGCGTTTTGCGGCGTCCAGAGGTTCTGCTCTGTTCAGCAGAGGCTCAACACCGCCCCAGTGGACAAAACACTGAACTGCACTCTGTTTGTCTGAGATTTCTGTCTCTGTGATGCAACCCAGCTGCCCGGTGCATTATGGGTAAACTACGCAGTGAATAAGAGATTCAGAGGCAGTTTTATCCTGGAGGAAAGATCCTCTCTCTCAGGGGGAAGGAAAGAAGAGCTCGTACATTTTGTGCTCTGGGTTTGTTGTCACGGTGACAAACATAAAGACGTCTGTGTGGGAAAACATCTGCAGCGCGGCGGTTAGCCCGTCAGCTGATGGCTCTCAGAACACAGGAACGCCGGCGAGGAGCAACTGAGCAAGAAAAAGGACCTGAATGTTAGCAAGAAATTAGCAAGAAGATACAAGACGACCTGGGAATTAGAAAAAAAAAACATGGAGGTGACCAAAAACTAAGACCAAAAAAAGTCCTAAAAAAAAAGAAAGAAAATGACCTGAAAATTAGCAAACAAATATTTTTTCCCTGCAATATAATTTTAAATATATAACTAAAATAATTATAAATACAGCTTTCTGGACACTTTTCCATTTTTTGATCATTTTCTAAAAAAAAAATTCTCTCTCATTATTTATTTATTGCAATTTTCAAGACATTTTCTTTTTTTTTTCATTTTCTTGTAGCCTGTTGCTGATGTCTGATGTCGGGATGATTTCTCCGTCCCCGTGCTGCCAGAGGCCCAAACGCTGCGTTCAGGTGCCTCTCAACGCGCGGGACATCCGCCCAGGGCTGAAAGGGTTAAGTGTGAGCCGGACACACCGGGGCCGCCTCTGCGCCGCGGGGACGATTCCCTCGGCTCAAAGGTCGAGGCGGGAGGATGAGATCACTGGGAGGGGCCAAATCGCCACGACAACTATCTGTCGCCGGGCAGATATGAGGAGCTGTGAGGCTCGGACTTCGACCCGCGGCGTTGATTAACTTTTAGCACAGCGTCTGTCAGAGGGTTCATAAATATTCAAAACACCATTGTTCCTACACTCTGCATCTGTCTATGAATATGTTTATAGATAATATATATATTATAGCTGTGTTAATTATTTACTAATAAGTGAACACATACAGCTGATTGTCGCTTCACTTGAAAATGTTAAGTGCTTTCAAATATTTAAAAAAATCTAGTGAAATATTCATACATGTAGCAGTTACAAGCCAATGAGAATCCTTTAATTAACCCTGACCTGTTTGGAAATAGTCATATACCTTTATTGCAAATTAATAAATGATACAAGTTGAATTATACTTAATGCACGTGCTTTTTAAAGTTTGTACAGCAGATGTTTCTGCAGCCGACCCAATAAAGCTTTTCTGACTCTGATAAATGTGTGTGACCATCTGGGAAGTATTTCTGAATATGTTATGAATCTAAATTTAAAGAACATTTTTACAGAGTGTAACCAAGCAGCTGGTGTGTGTGTGTGTGTGTGTGTGTGTGTGTGTGTACAGACGCTTTAAAATGCAAATGAGAGTATTTGGCCTGCGTCTGCCAAACATTCAAAACTGAAGACGTGACCTTGAGTGAAGCAGAGCCTCAGATTATAATCTCAGCGTGTCGTGGCCAGACGGTGTGTGAGTGTGTGTGTGAGAGTGTGTGTGAGAGTGTGTGTGAGAGTGTGTGTCAGCTCACAGGAGTGTGTCGAAACACGGCGGGAGGCGTTGTTGTGTTTCAAGTTCATGCATCAGAATCACTCAGAATAAATGTATTTGTACAAGACCTTTCTTAAAGATTATATTTCCCATATTTACTGATTTAGTTTTGATGTTGTCACTTTGATTCAATTTGTCTGTTTTGTGTTTAAATTTGACACGTAAATAATTTTAATACTCGACACAAACCCAAATATCACTTCAAACGGGTCGAGTCTGCAGCTCAGTCAATGAAGAGCGAGGAGTGTGTGAGACGGGACGGAGTGTGTGTGAGACAGGACGGAGTGTGTGTGAGACGGGACGGAGTGTGTGACGTATTCCCACCAAAGAGTTTGCTTCCACCTCGTGGGCGTCAGCTGATCCACAGGAAGCGGAGCGTGACGCCGCCTAACCAGCGGAAAACAACGCTGCGACGAGCTCAGCTGCTTTCCACGCTCAACAACAACCAGAGGCTCCACACACACACACACACACACACACACACACACACACACTTCCTCACCTGGAAGCGGAGGATGATGGTCCAGATGAGGCCCAGCGTGAGGCGGTGGTTGCCGTCGACGATGTCGTGGGAGCCCATGTTCTCCAGGTGAACCCGCTGCTCCTTCAGGAACTGCAGGGCTTTGTCCACGTTCTCCAGGCAGTGGATACGCATGCGGCCCTTGGTGGGTTTGGGCTGGAGGGGAGAGGACAGGCGGGTTAGACACGGGACGTCCCGCTGAAGACAAACAGCACATTCACATAACAATAATAATGACAATAACTTTATTTATACAGCACTTTTCACAACAATGTTAGAACCTAATGATGAAAACCACAAGCAGCAGATTAACCCTCCTGTTATGTTTGGGTTCAATTTGACCCCATTCAATGTTTAACGTCTCTAAAATGATTAACGTCATTTTTTTTGTTTTGTTCCTAATGTAATGGGTTCTACCGGGTAAACATGAAAGTCACATGATGATATGTTTTCAATGTCCTGTAAATACTTTGTAACGCATCGGTTATAAATAACAAAAATCTTTGCTTAGAAATAATATAAAGCCATTAATACACCAAAAATTAATATTTCTTTCCAGTTTTAGGTCAGTCAGTGAGATTTTATGGTGATTTGAATATTTTTCCATAGTGGCGTAACAGGAATACTGGATGTATAAGTGGGGGTGGGGGGCTTATGATTTATTTAAAGGGCTATTTAGGTCATCAACAAAGAAACATAACACATAACACATAAACTTTGGTAACAATTTTAGTTATAATAATTTAGTGGAGGTTTAAACTGCTGGGGTCAAACTGAGCCCAAACAGAAAAGATGGAGGATTAAATGCGAAATACAAACTGATAAAAATAAAAGAAAATTACAACAACAACAACGACAACAATAATAGGAATAAAATATCCAATAAGACATCCTACTGCAGGCAGATCATGGAAACAGATCGTTCATTCGTAGATTACAGAAAAGCATTGATGTCGATGAGAGCATGAAGTCATAAAGTTATGAAACATAAGTGCACAGGCGTTACTAAGAACAGCTGATCATATGATCGACGACAGGGCGCTGCTGAGCGGGTGGAGACACGATGTGGATCGAACATCATCAGGGAGATTATTCCAGTCGGACGGTTGCCATGGAGACGGCAGGACCAGAGAAGAGGAGCTGCGTGGAGCGTCTCGGCCGATAATCAGACGAGAAAATTATCCATAAACTGGATAATTGAAATGTATGGATTTAAAAATAAACTGCAGCTGACGACGGGAGACGCCTGATCCGAGTTTCATACGTGATGATGAGTTATAATTATGAAAGGACAGACCAGAGCCACTGCAAAGTCTCTGCATGTTCAGTGAAGTCAGTGAAATCTCAAGCTTCTCAAAGTTCAGACAGGAAGGTCCAAATGTCACGTTTTTTTCATTGAGTGAAAGTTGCACTTTGTCCAGTTTTCTCTGATGAATTATCAGAAAACATGCAGCACCTCCAGGACGCCAGCGCTGATTTCTGTTCCTCTGAGTCTCAGACATGAAACTGCTCCAGTTCTGCTGCTCAAACTTTTCCCAACATACTGATGTCACAGGAAAAAAATGTCTTGAAGAAAAAACAGATTTTGGTTCAGGACTGTGACTCTGAGGATGGATGTAAAACTGACTCGGCTGCAGGTTTGAACAGAGCTCAAGTTTGTTTTTCAGCCCTGAAAGTTTCATGTGGTTGTTTCTGTTAGGAAGGAAGTTATGGGGCTCAGAAATGCTGGTGAAAAAAAACGACGTGAATCTGAAAGCTGAAAACTGAATGTTAGAGTTTGCCTTGGCTTCACTGAATATGCAAAAGATATTGTAGGGGGAAAAAATGAGCTGATTCTGAGGCGGTCAGGTGGGCAACACCTGCTGAATTTCCATGGAGCGACGCTGTGATGAGCTGCTGAGAGGAAGACGATTCATTTTGGGTGCAGCCTGATATCCAACATCAGGATAATCCAGGCTGTTCCAGAGGCCTGGGCTGTCCAAGTCAGTTCTAAAACCAACAGGTGAGCGGTGAAGAGAAGCTGAAACAGGGCAGGTGTGACGCTGCCGTGGTGACTTAGGTAAAACTCTGGCTCGGACACGTTTTGGACACCCTGAAGCCATACAGTCATGTCATGCCGATGCGTGTAAACTCAGTAAAACAGTAATCCAGACAAAGGCGATAAAAAAGCATGAATGACTCTTTGAAGATCATGAAAAGTAATAAAAGATGTCCGAGGTGTTTCCCAAAGCAGGACGGAGCCGGCGCCTGACCCTGGGACCGGAGACCAGGACCAGACGTCTGAGGGATTAAAATAATATAATACTCTACGCTGATGATGTCATTTTTTACCGACAGACATGAAGTGTCTGCTCCTGCTCCTGCATGGCCGGAGGGTTCGGGTTAGGGTGATGTGGGTTAGGATCAAAACTGGCTCGGAACATTGCAATCATGGGAAAGTCCAAATTTATCCTCAATCAAAAATCACTGTACTTTCTTTATTGTTCACTTGTTCTGCCATACTTAAATTATTGTGTTGAAGTATGGGGGAACACCTACAAAAGCAACCTACAGCCACTATGCACATTACAGAAAAAGAGCCATCAGAATAATTGATGATGTAGGATTCTAGGAGCACACAGATTCACTCTTCTTAAACTACAGGCCTTGTTATGGATACAGTAAAGTACAATACAGCACAAATCATGTATATAGCAAGACGTAATCTATTACCAGTCAATGTTCAAAAAGTGTTTCTTGACAGAGAGGGGGGATATGACCTGAGGGGGCGTTATAACTTCAAGAAACCTTATGCAAGAACCACCATGAAGAGTCTGCGCATGTCTGTCTGTGGGGTGGATTTATGGAATGGTCTCAGGATTGATATAAAACAAAGTGCAAACATTATCCAATTCAAGAAGATGTACAAGTCCAGGATCACTGAGAAGTGCAGGGCTGAGAAGGGATTACCTTGACCGTGACCCTGGGTGAGTTTTAGGTTTTATCTTTGAGTATAACCCTGGCTGTGATTCATGGGACGTTGGATAAAATAAAAAATCATGTAAAAAAAAAAAAAAAAAAATCATGTAAATGAATGACTAGATGAGAAAGGGTAAGAAATAATAAGTTTACACTTCCTCCTACTCTTCGAACATGCATCATATAATCTGTGTCGTTACTGTTATTCCGTTGTACAGCCTTTTTTAATTTATTGTTATTTAGCTTGTTTGCTGCAAAGTCTCTTTTGTTTTTGCTCAACTTGTTTGTTAATTTTTCACTTTGTTTTTATTTATTTTTTTACATGTTTGAAATAACTAAACTAATCTAATTTAATCTAAGGGTTAGGGTTAGGGTGAGGTGGGCCGGTGGAGCAGACGGCTGGTTCCTCAGGGAGCGCCGAGGCGACAAAGTCCACCACCAAACGGCTGCTGGGGTCGGGTTCGGGTTAGGGCGTATCTCTGTTTTATCTTGCAGTGATAAGCAGATGCATCATGGGAGGCAGGGCGTGGCGAGGCGGCCTGACGCACCGCTGCCATCACCTCAAAGCCACTCTGGTTGTGTTATATTGATGCTGCATAACAAACTGGATTCACGCTGTAATCACTAAAATGAGACTGGATTTTGTTTGTTAATTTTCTGGTCATTTCTTGCTAATTTCCTCCTCACCTGTTGCCCAGGTTTCTCAGAGAAATCAAGTGAATTTGCTGGGAAAAATAGCAAGAAAATTACTGGCACATTAGTAAAAAATTAGAAAAAACAAATGACCAGTAAATTTGCACAAAAAACCTGAAATGCCTGAAATTGTCAAAGAAATCTCGAGACATGAAGTTTGTTTTCCCCACAAACATTTAAACACAAGAAACCTGACGTCAGTCCAGCTTCACTGAACTGTTGTTTGAATTTTTAAATATATTTTAAAGTATTTTTGCTCGTTTTCTGGTCATTTCCTTTCTGTCTTTCTGTCTTTCTTTTCTGTCTGTTTCTTCCCTGCTCTTCCAGTTTGCTTTTGGCTGATATTTCACCTTCCCCCCACCAACAAATTCACTTCCTGTCTTTCAAAGACATGAGAGACAGGAAAACAAGTAAATTAGTAAAGACAGTAAAATTGGCAAAAAAAAAAAAAAAAAAAAGACCTGAACTTTATCAGCAAAATATTTTTTTAAATGACCAGATGACAGAATCTCTAATGATTAAAATTCTATATTTACACATTTACAGGTCAGATTAGTGCTGGATCTACGTCAGAGAGATATGTTGGTGTGTTGGAGTGTGTGTGTGTGTGTGTGTGTGTGTGTGTGTGTGTGTGTGTGTGTGTACAGAGGCAGCTGTCTTCCTGAATGCAGCACGGGAAACAAACCAGCAGCCAAGTGTCCTTGGTGTCCAGGAAAGGGAGCAGCCATCAGAGGCTGTGTGTGTGTGTGTGTGTGTGTGTGCGTGTGTGTGTGTGTGTGTGTGTGTGTGTGTGTGTCTCACCAGCCTCTCTCCGGACAGGACCTCCAGCAGCTTGATGAGCATGCGCCCGTCCCGCAGGTCCATGTACAGGTCTGTGATGCGACATGACACTCTGGACAGGTGAGAGTTCACCCACTTAGTGAAGGTCTTCTTCTGCACGGCCTCGCGCTCATCTGCACACACACACACACACACACACACACACACACACACACACACACAGAGAGAGAGAAAGAGTTAGTTTGAACATCAAAGAAGGAAGACAAACAGAACTGGAAAAGGCAAAGTTGAGAAAAAACTTTCAGAGCTGAAGCTGTCAGTCATGTTACTGAGGAGTGACATCACTTCCTGTGGACTGCCAGGTGTCCAACGCCAACAAGGACACACACACACACACACACACACGCACACACACACGGTCACGTGAAGGTCGTCTGCAGCACACAGAGCTCAGGCCAATCTGATCACTAATCAATACCCTGCATGTCACTTCCTGTTTCCTGTATTGATTCTGCCTGCGTGGCTCCTCCCCCCTGCAGAGACAGGAACCTGACAGGCCCCGCCCCTTCGAGCAGGTCATGTGTCCAGGTGTCGACCTCTTCGCTGACATCACGGCTTCTTGAGGAGCTATTGTGGTGTTTGACCTCTGACCCGCAGGAAACAGGAAGCCGTGAGCAGGAAGGATCTCCTCCGCGGAACGGGAAGCCCCTGCTCCCCACGGGCCGTCCCGTACGCAGAGGCCTGCGGGTTCGAGTCCCACCGAGGCTCCGCCCACTGCTCTCTCTCAGACTGTCAGAATAAAAGGCTCGTGTCTGGGTCCCAATCGGAAAATTTGACGGAGCAGAGCTTCATTATTTTACTTTATTTCTTTATTTCTAATTATCGATCTTCATTTATTCGTTTATTTGTTTGTTTATTCATTCGTTTGTTTTCCTCTGTTGTACTCCTTGGTCTATCCTTTTATAATTTGGATTTTATTCTGAAGCGCCAGAAATCCGGACTGAGGGAAAAGATTTACACAAACTTAGATCCACATTTCATTTTTATTGATCATACATACTTTTTATATCCTACCTATTGTCTTTAAAACACTGTTACGTTTGTTCGTCTGCTACACAAATAACATCTTGATTGATTGATTGATTGATTGATTGATTGGGGGCGTGGTCACAGTTGCTGAAGTTCACCAAAATAACAGATCAAGTATTGATGTATTGATCTGGTGCCGGGTCTCTGTCTCAGATCAGCTGGGCTCCTGTTTCCACAGCTTCCGCTCGTCGTTCCTGTTTGGTCCTGAAGGAGTCGAGTCTCTCTGCAGGAGCCCGGCGGCCCCGGCGGCCCCAGCGGCCCCGGCACATCTGACCCAGCCTGAGAGGGGCGGAGCGTTACGACGGAAGGATATGAAGCTGTTCCCGTGTTCCATAATTTTCACGTTGATACCATTTGTAACACAGATTGGGTGTAAAATTTAATCATTTTTTAAAGCTGGAAAATAAATAAAATTGGTCAGAAATCCTCCAAAATGCCAGATCTCAGCAACAAACTGGACGGGACAAACAACACAGACGTCCTGAACAGGAAGGGCCAAAGTGGTCTCCACCTGCTGAGACGGCTGAGGTCCTGTGGAGTCTGGAGGACACTTAAACACCTCCTGTGACTCGGTGGTGGGACCTGCAGCCTCTGCAGTCTCTGCTGGGCTGTGGAGCTCTGAGAGGGACAGACTGGACCCGAGCCCGAACCCTAACCTGCTCAGGAGAGCCGGCTCTGTCCCCGACTGCCCTCTGGACTCCATCGAGGACGTGGGACAGCTGACACCAAGCTGACACCGACCATCGAAAACCCATCCCACCCCCTGCATGAGCCGGTGGGGCCCTGAGCAGCACCTTCAGACCGCTGCACCGGCCCTGCAGGAAGGAGGGTCCTTCCATGTCAGATCGTCACTGTGGCGTCTCAGATCTCAGTGACATTGATCCCACAGTTAGAAAAACATGTTTTATGAACACTTTTTTATGAAACAGATTTTTGGCGAGTGTTCAAAGTGAGGCCCTGCCATGTGAGTTTGGTCAGTTTTCGGCGAACTTCAGTTGACGACTTGCATTTTGGCACACCTTCACTGTGCTGTAACTTTATTCATTTTCATCCTAGAGAATTGAAACTTTGCATGTTTACTAAATCAGAAATTCACTTTTGGTCAAAAATAGCTGAAATTAGGAATTTGCTTGTTTCAGATACAGCTTCATCAGATGTGAGATTTTCTTAGAAATTCCTGAGGTCATGGTGACAGATGCATGAAAACTCTGCTGGTCTGACTTGGAATGACCCAGGAACGTTCCCACAGGTCCTTCATCCCCACTGCAGTCAGACTGTCCAGCTCCAGGGCTGATTAAAGCTGCACTGTGATGGTTCACACTGCTTCTGTTTTTACAGACTGTTTCTGCACAATACTGCTGTTTTCTTTTCTGCACTGCCTCATATTGTGTATAATGTATTATATTATATTGTGTATAGTGTAAACTGTGTCCCTTGTTCAGAATCGTCTCTCCTGATGCTGCTGCCTGTAACGCCTGAACTTCACCTATGGGGATAAATAAAGTGTTATCTTATCTTATCTTATCTTATTTTATCTTATCTTATCAAGACCTCGAGGAACAGCACAGAAACATTCAGGCTTTGATTTGATGTCAAAAACTTTTCACATTTGGAGATTTCTGTAAGGACTGGATGTTGAGCGTTGTGTTTCTCCTTGAGCTCCTCTGAACGGCCTCGCTCTCTAGTTTGTGTCTGTAAAGTCTGATGAGGCTGTGATTCTCCTAGAGGTCACTAGAGGTCATTTTCTCCAGCGACGTCCAGTTTGACAAAAGTCTCTGCCTGCAGTGAAATGGCTGCTATGGGGGCCAACATCATCACACAGGAATCAAATGTGGCTCATTGAATCCACAAGAGTCTCAGCTTTCCAGTCAAAGCAACTGATGCAGCTCCAAGACTGTTTAGGCCCCAGTCTGCACTCGTCGTTTTTGGTTTGTTTCTGTCTCTTCCCCGTTTTAAAAGCCTTCCTTTCTTGTTCAGGTCAGTCTGCTGCTGTCTGTGAGTCTGCCGGGTGTGGCGGCGAGGATCACATCACATCGGGGTGGGGGGGGCGGAGCTGGCTAAAGTTCCCTCTGAGGTCGCCCGGTTCAGAGGTCGCCTCCCCTCCCCGCGCTCGGCCGACATCCTGAGCGATGAACGAGTCAGAGGAAAGGAATGCCGTTCACTTCCTGTTGTGCTGCCGAGGTCGCGTCACGCCGCCGTCTGAGGCGTGGACGCCCCGCACAGCCTCACACCTTCACCACCACCGGACTGGACTGCAAGTCACTTCACACACACACACACACACACACACACACACACACACACACACACACACACACACACACACACACACACACACACACTCTTCCTAGATGCTTAAATGCTTGTGAAAGGCGTAAAGCCACAATTTAATAACTTTCTACAGTTTTTGGTTATGCTTAGTGTTTAATATATAATTTGCGAATTTCCAGGTATTTTTGTGGTCACTGCTCACTGTCGAGCAGTTTATTTATTTATTTATTTATTTGCCTTTTTTTTTATCAATATGTCGGTCCTTTCACAGAGGAGAGCAGCTGAAGTTGTTTGTGGATGTGGTTGGAAACGCTCCTGTTCAGTTCGGTCAGCAGGTCACAAACAGCTCCAGAGGGTCCCGTCCCGCCGGCCCCCGTCCCGCGGGCCCCGTCCCATCCCGCCGCCCCCGTCCCGTCCCATCCCACTGGCCCCCGTCCCACCGGCCCCGTCCCATCCTGCTGGCTCTGGGTTCGTGGTTTGGGTCCTCAGTGCGTCTCGGGTGCGTCTTTTATCCCATCACCTGAGATGCAGGTGAACAGCAGGCGTGGGGGGGGTCTGCGCCCACCAGATCAGACGGACTGAACAGCTCTGTCACTTCCTGGGATTCAAACCGGCAACTTCCTGTCAGTCGGCTCAGAAACGCAGGCTGGCAGCAGGGGCTGATGGGTAATCCAGGCCTGCCCTTCTGCCAGCGGGACGAGCAGCCTGAACATGATCTGATCAGCTCTGTGAGAACAGAGGACCACTGTGTGTGTGTGTGTGTGTGTGTGTGTGTGTGTGTGTGTGTGTGTGTGTGTGTGTGTGCGGATGGAAGGTCTCTCCTAGCAGACAATAGCAGCTCTTCACTGGAAAGCTGTGTTTGTCTCAGTGTGTGTGTGTGTGTGTGTGTGTGTGTGTGTGTCTGTGTGTGTGAGTGTGAGAATAGTTTCATTAACCCTCAAACTTGAGGGTTAATGAGGGAACACACACGAGTGTGTGTGAGTGTGTGTGAGTGTGTGTTCAGTGTTAACCTGAGCAGCACACAGCGGGACGGGGACACCGAGGGCCCGCCTGTGTTTTTATATTTCCACTCGTTCAATCAGCTCGGAGGATAAAAAAGTGTTTGAGCTGGACGGGACAGGAGCTTTTTTGTCTCGCTGCTCCGCTCCAGTTCCAGCGCCTCAGTTTCCTGCGGACAGCGAATGCAGCACAGGGCAGCGCGGGGTCGCAGGTCAATGATTAACAACAGAGATCCAGCAGGAAACAGCAGCTCGTTCATTATCAGGCCAGAGGACAGCTTTACACCATGAAGACACACACACACACACACACACACACACACACACACACACACTGGTGCTTCACTGTGTGATTCACCAGCAGCAGCCACATGCTGGAGTGTTCCTCACACACACACTGACACACCATAACATGTTACACCCTATATCCATGAGAACTGACCTGGGACCAGCTCTGTAACACACTGTCACACACTGTCACACACTGTCACACACTGTAACACACTGTAACACACTGTCACACACTGTCACACACTGTCACACACTGTCACACACTGTAACACACTGTCACACACTGCAGCCACAGTGTCACTGTTAGAGTGTTGGTAACAGTCTGTAACAGTGTTGGTTTGTAACGCTCTGGAACTCTTTAGAAATGAGCTGCATTTCTGTGTGGCTTTTCCAGCTGCACTGTTTCCCTCACAGTCACACGAGCTGCCCATCAGGAGCAGGTTCAACACTGTAACACTGTAATACTGTGACAACACTGTAACACTCTGTAACACTGTGATAACACTGTGACAACACTGTAACACTGTGACAACACTGTGACAACACTGTGACAACACTGTGACAACACTGTAACACTCTGTAACACTGTGATAACACTGTGACAACACTGTAACACTCTGTAACACTGTGACAACACTGTAACACTCTGTAACACTGTGATAACACTGTGACAACACTGTGACAACACTGTAACACTCTGTAACACTGTGACAACACTGTGACAACACTGTAACACTCTGTAACACTGTGATAACACTGTGACAACACTGTAACACTCTGTAACACTGTGACAACACTGTGACAACACTGTGACAACACTGTAACACTCTGTAACACTGTGACAACACTGTAACACTCTGTAACACTGTGACAACACTGTGACAACACTGTAACACTCTGTAACACTGTGACAACACTGTAACACTCTGTAACACTGTGATAACACTGTGACAACACTGTGACAACACTGTAACACTCTGTAACACTGTGACAACACTGTGACAACACTGTAACACTCTGTAACACTGTGACAACACTGTGACAACACTGTAACACTCTGTAACACTGTGATAACACTGTGACAACACTGTAACACTCTGTAACACTGTGACAACACTGTGATAACACTGTGACAACACTGTAACACTCTGTAACACTGTGACAACACTGTGACAACACTGTAACACTCTGTAACACTGTGACAACACTGTAACACTCTGTAACACTGTGATAACACTGTGACAACACTGTGACAACACTGTAACACTCTGTAACACTGTGACAACACTGTGACAACACTGTAACACTCTGTAACACTGTGACAACACTGTAACACTCTGTAACACTGTGACAACACTGTGACAACACTTTGACAACACTGTAACACTCTGTAACACTGTGACAACACTGTGATAACACTGTGACAACACTGTAACACTCTGTAACACTGTGACAACACTGTAACACTCTGTAACACTGTGACAACACTGTGACAACACTTTGACAACACTGTAACACTCTGTAACACTGTGACAACACTGTGATAACACTGTGACAACACTGTAACACTCTGTAACACTGTGACAACACTGTGACAACACTGTGACAACACTGTAACACTCTGTAACACTGTGACAACACTGTGACAACACTGTAACACTCTGTAACACTGTGATAACACTGTGACAACACTGTAACACTCTGTAACACTGTGACAACACTGTGACAACACTGTAACACTCTGTAACACTGTGATAACACTGTGACAACACTGTAACACTCTGTAACACTGTGACAACACTGTGACAACACTGTGACAACACTGTGACAACACTGTAACACTCTGTAACACTGTGACAACACTGTAACACTCTGTAACACTGTGACAACACTAACACTGTGACAACACTGTGACAACACTGTAACACTCTGTAACACTGTGACAACACTGTGACAACACTGTAACACTGTGACAACACTGTGACAACACTGTAACACTCTGTTAAAGTGTGACAACACTGTAACACTCTGTAACACTGTGACAACACTGTAACACTCTGTAACACTGTGACAACACTGTAACACTCTGTAACACTGTGACAACACTGTGACAACAGTGTAACACTCTGTAACACTGTGACAACACTGTGACAACACTGTGACAACACTGTAACACTCTGTAACACTGTGACAACACTGTAACACTCTGTAACACTGTGATAACACTGTGACAACACTGTAACACTGTGACAACACTGTGACAACAGTGTAACACTCTGTAACACTCTGTAACACTGTGACAACACTGTGACAACACTGTAACACTCTGTAACACTGTGACAACACTGTAGCACTGTGACAACACTGTGACAACACTGTAACACTCTGTAACACTGTGACAACACTGTGACACCACTGTAACACTCTGTAACACTGTGACAACACTGTGACAACACTGTAACACTGTGACAACACTGTAACACTCTGTAACACTGTGATAACACTGTGACAACACTGTAACACTGTGACAACACTGTGACAACAGTGTAACACTCTGTAACACTGTGACAACACTGTGACAACACTGTAACACTGTGACAACACTGTGACAACACTGTAACACTCTGTAACACTGTGACAACACTGTGACAACACTGTAACACTGTGACAACACTGTAACACTCTGTAACACTGTGACAACACTGTGACAACACTGTAACACTGTGACAACACTGTAACACTGTGACAACACTGTGACAACACTGTGACAACACTGTGACAACACTGTGACAACACTGTGACAACACTGTAACACTCTGTAACACTGTGACAACACTGTAACACTGTGACAACACTGTAACACTCTGTAACACTGTGACAACACTAACACTGTGACAACACTGTAACACTCTGTAACACTGTGACAACACTGTGACACTCTGTAACACTGTGACAACACTGTAACACTCTGTAACACTGTGACAACACTGTAACACTGTGACAACACTGTAACACTGTGACAACACTGTGACAACACTAACACTGTGACAACACTGTGACAACACTGTAACACTCTGTAACACTGTGACAACACTGTGACAACACTGTAACACTGTGACAACACTGTAACACTCTGTAACACTGTGACAACACTGTGACAACACTAACACTGTGACAACACTGTAACACTGTGACAACACTAACACTGTGACAACACTGTGACAACACTGTAACACTCTGTAACACTGTGACAACACTGTAACACTGTGACAACACTGTGACAACACTGTAACACTCTGTAACACTGTGACAACACTGTGACAACACTGTGACAACACTGTAACACTCTGTAACACTGTGACAACACTGTGACAACACTGTAACACTCTGTAACACTGTGACAACACTGTGACAACACTGTAACACTGTGACAACACTGTAACACTCTGTAACACTGTGACAACACTGTGACAACACTGTAACACTGTGACAACACTGTGACAACACTGTAACACTGTGACAACACTGTGACATCACTGTAACACTGTGACAACACTGTGACAACACTGTAACACTGTGACAACACTGTGACACTCTGTTAAAGTGTGACAACACTGTAACACTGTGACAACACTGTGACATCACTGTAACACTGTGACAACACTGTGACATCACTGTAACACTGTGACAACACTGTGACAACACTGTAACACTGTGACAACACTGTGACACTCTGTTAAAGTGTGACAACACTGTAACACTCTGTAACACTGTGACAACACTGTAACACTCTGTAACACTGTGACAACACTGTAACACTGTGACAACACTGTGACATCACTGTAACACTGTGACAACACTGTGACAACACTGTAACACTGTGACAACACTGTAACACTCTGTAACACTGTGACAACACTGTAACACTGTGACAACACTGTGACATCACTGTAACACTGTGACAACACTGTGACAACACTGTAACACTGTGACAACACTGTGACACTCTGTTAAAGTGTGACAACACTGTAACACTCTGTAACACTGTGACAACACTGTAACACTTCCTAACGCTCTGTAAGGCTCTGTATCACTCTAATGTTCTGTAACTCTCTGAAACACTGTAACACTCTAATATTCTGTAACACTCTGTAACACTCTGTAACACTCTGTAACACTCTGTAACGTTCTGTTACACTGTAACACTCTAATATTCTGTAACGTTCTGTAACGCTCTGTAAGGCTCTGTAAGGCTCTGTAACACTCTAATATTCTGTAACGCCCTGTAACGCCCTGTAACATTCTGTAACACTCTGTAACGTTCTGTAACGTTCTGTTACACTGTAACACTCTAATATTCTGTAACGCTCTGTAACACTCTGTAACGTTCTGTAACGTTCTGTTACACTGTAACACTCTAATATTCTGTAACGTTCTGTAACGTCCAGCTGATGTGGAGACAGAAACATCACAGCGTCTGATTCTCTGCTCGATCAGGATCATCCTCTTCTTACACAAAAACAATGCTCTGACCTAAGTGTGTGTGTGTGTGTGTGTGTGTGTCTCTGTGTGTGTGTGTGTGTGTGTGTCTCTCTCTCTGTGTGTGTGTGTGTGTGTGTGTGTGTGGAGCAGCGAACAAAGAGCAGCCTCCTACCTTGCAGCTGCTTGAATCTTCCCTCCAGCTGGTTGTAGTTGAAGGGGAGCTGCTGCGGCGGGAAGCCGGGCTCCGCCTCCCCCCACTCCACCTCCATGAGCCCCGAAACCCAACGCACCCCGACACAAAGCCCCGACACACACACCGAGACCGTCCGGCCGAGCGCACAACTGTGTGTATGTGAGCGAGTGAGACAGAGAGAGAGAGAGTGTGTGTGTGTGTGTGTGTGTGGAGTGAGAGCAGCTCTGACGAACAGCAGCTACATGCTTCCCTCCCTGTTCCCTCCCCACACACACACACACACACACACACACACACACCTCCCTCAACTTGCAAAGTAGTGGGAAGGGCAGGGAGGAGGGAAACACCCCCAACACACACACACACACACACACACACACACACACACAGTCCCTGTATGGTTCAAGTGTTTTTAAAACATAAAAACTGTTACAGAAGAAGAAGAGTGAAGAGAAAAAGATCAAAACTGATTTTTTTCTTACAATCCAGACAGCTGTGTGTGTGTGTGTGTGTGTGTGTGTGTGTGTGTGTGTGTGTGTGTGTGTTGGGGGTGGAAACAGAAGGTTGTAATTTCACCAGCCAATGGCTATGCAGCTCCCTGATGACATCACTGTCTCCTGTACCAGCAGGGTGTGTGTGTGTGTGTGTGTGCCTGGGTTAAACCAAGTCTCCACAGACTGGGGGGGTTGGAGGGGTGGAGTGAGGGGGTGTGTGGGGGTTCAGAGTCCCGGCCCATTTCCCTGTATTGTTGTTCGCTCAGGAAAAAAAAGAGAAAATCACATTCCTGAGCAGGAATAATGCAACTTCCTCACAACGCAAAACCACAAACATCCTGCAGCCCGACCCCCCCCAACACACACACACACACACACACACACACACACACACACACACACTGCCCCCCCCCCACATCATCCCAGACAAAGCAGCGGTCTGCTCCTCCTCCATTCAAACACAATGCTGAGGCGAGCCGGAGCTAAATCTGATGACTTCACTTCCAAAACACAAACCAGCCATCGCTCAAAACGCACTTCAGGCCCAGAAATCGTTTATTTCACTCCTTCTTTTCTGTTTCTGTTTCATCTGAGTGAATTATCCAAAGCCAGGATGCTGCTGTTTGTCAGACTCACAGGAACAGTGTGTGAGATAGAAACTGAGAGGAAGGAGAAATAGGATATAATCTTCCTGAACACAGTTTTTACTCGTGTCATCTGAGCCTGGCGCCACGATGACGAGATCATCAGAGACACTTTCATAAATCTCAGCAATTTGCAACACCAGGGGCAGCAGTAAGACCAATGGGAAATAGATAAAAAATAATATGATAATAAAATAATAAGGCTGAGGCATGACTATAAATAAATAAGTGTATAAATAAATAAAAACTGTAAATGAAAGGTTAAGATAACAAGATAAAAAATAACATACTAAAAGAGAGATGTATAAAAGTAAAAGCAGAAATACAAGCTAAGGTATGAAAAAAAGAACAAAATCCAGAATATAAAAGGACAGACCAGGAGACAGAGCAGACGAAACTAAATAAATACATTTTGATTAAAAGACCACAGGGTCTGCAGGAGGCTGCAGGGACTTGGACCGATTTTCGGTTGGGTTCTGGTTCTGACTTGCAAGGTCACAGTCATCCCACATGGTTGGGGTCGTCCTGCAGGTCGAGGTCATCCAGCCTGGTCAGGGTCGCCCCATGTGGTCGGGACATCCCGCCTGGTCGGGGTCGTGCTACGTAGTCGTGGTGGTCCCACGTGGTTGGGGTCATCCCATGTGGTCGGGGGGCCTCCTGCAGGTTGAGGTCGTCCCACGGTGTAAGGGTCACCCCATGTGGTCGTCCTGCAGGTTGTGGTCATCCCACACGGTCGTGGTCGTCCCATGTGGTCGGGGTCGTCCCGCCTGGTTAGGGTCATCCCACCTGGTTGGGGTCGTCCTGCAGGTCGGGGTCGTCCCGCCTGGTCAGGGTCGTCCTGCCTTGTTGGGGTCGTCCTGAAGGTCGGGTTCGTCCTGCCTGGTCGGGTTTGTCCTGCCTGGTCAGGGTCGTCCCGCCTGGTTGTGGTCATCCCATGTGGTTGGGGTCTTCCCACCTGGTTGGGGTCATCCTGCCTGGCTGGGGTCATCCTGCCTGGCTGGGGTCGTCCTGAAGGTCAGGGTCATCCCACCTGGTTGTGGTCATCCCATGTGGTTGGGGTCGTCCCACCTGGTTGGGGTCATCCCGCCTGGTTGGGATCGTCCTGAAGGTCAGGGTCGTCACGCCTGGTTGTGGTCGCCCCACCTGTTTGGGGTTGTCCGCCTGGTTGGGGTCGTCCCGCCTGTTCAGGGTTGTCCGCCTGGTTGGGGTCGTTCCACCTGTTTGGGGTCGTCCCGCTTGGTCGGGGTTGTCCTGCAGGTCAGGGTCGTCCCGCCTGGTTGGGGTCGTCCTGCAGGTCAGGGTCGTCCCGCCTGGTTGGGGTCGTCCTGCAAGTCAGGGTGGTCCCGCCTGGTTGGGGTCGTCCTGCAGGTCAGGGTTGTCCCGCCTGGTTGGGGTCGTCCTGCAGGTCAGGGTGGTCCCGCCTGGTTGGGGTCGTCCTGCAGGTCGGGGTTGTCCCGCCTGGTCGGGGTCGTCCTGCAGGTCGGGGTCGTCCTGCAGGTCGGGGTCGTCCTGCAGGTCGGGGTCGTCCCGCCTGGTTGGGGTTGTCCCGCCTGGTCGGGATCGTCCCCCCTGGTCGGGGTCCTCCCACCTGGTTGGGGTCTTCCGCCTGGTTGGGGTCGTCCTGCAGGTCATGGTCGTCCCGCCTGGTCGGAGTCGTCCTGCAGGTCGGGGTCGTCCCGCCTGGTCGGGATCATCCCGCCTGGTCGGGGTCGTCCCGCCTGGTCAGGGTCGTCCCGCCTGGTCGGGGTCGTCCCGCCTGGTCGGGGTCGTCCCGCCTGTTCGGGGTGGTCCCGCCTGGTTGGGCCGCCCTCTCACAGGAATGTTAACTGGCTAAGGGGATTAGGCGCTGCTGTCTGCTGGGCTCTGTGTGGTTTCAGTGTGAAGAGTTCAGATCAGCTGAGCTCGCCGTCAGATGACCGGGAGTCACAAATGAAATTATCTCAGACTGAGGCTCAGTGTTCGCTGACGCTGCGTCAGTGACTCAGCACAACGCCGAGCATGCTGGGAAACTACAGCTGTAACCGAGGAGTCGGACTTGAAATGCTGAAGCTGAAGTTCAGCTGCAGTTCAGCTCAGAGAGAAATCCAGGCTGTGTGTCCAGGCTGGGCCAGGGCTCAGGGTCAGGGTCAGGGGTCATGGGTCAGGGGTCAGGGGTCAGGCTCAGGGTCAGGGCTCAGGGTCAGGGTCTGAGTTAGGGTCAGGGTCAGGCTCAGGCTCAGGGGTCATGGGTCATGGGTCAGGTTCAGGGGTCATGGGTGAGGGTCAGGGTCCAGGCTGCTGCAGGTTAAATGTCCTGTGAGCGTCTTCATCTGCTCTCTGCATTCACCTCTGTCTTGTCAAAACATCTCAGCGTTGATATTGTTTTGTGAATATTAACTGATGATCTAATTTATTTTTATCTCAGATGTTTGTTCTTACGAACAAAGCTCGTGATGTCAAATGGCATTTTGTTGTGCACTGGTTTTGTACACTCGGCGGGCCGGGGCGCACAGTGGGGGGCCTCATAACAAAATTTTGCTTCGGGCCCCGGTTTGGCCGAGGGCCGCTCTGACAACCATGATGCCTTCAGGGCCTGGTCATGAAGTTGAGGCCGGCTTGTTGTTGGGATCAGCCCTGATGAGGACATGCTGCTGTGTGACCTGCACCTTATGTTCCTGAACGCAGCTCTGAGGCTGTTCAGGACCAAGGCCTCTCCTCCTCCTCCTCCTCCTCCTCCTCAGGAATGCAGGAAAACAGAGTCATGTGAGGAGCAGGACGCTCGCTCGGCTCTCTCTCTCTCTCTCTGTGCGGTTGCCGGCGGTAGCAAAAAAAAAAAAAAAAAGTTCTGTTTCTATTTTCTGAGCGTGGCTTTGTCGTGTCCAAACACAGACGCACTCAGAGGACG